>NC_039482.1:3616526-3797095 GCF_003590095.1 Trichoplusia ni | reverse complement strand
ACAGTTGGTTTGATTACTTATGTATTTTGTATATGAATCATGTGTGTTTATGCAATACGTTTACGAGTACTACAGCAATAAAACGTTTATGTCAATCCATAGAGACATTATGTCATATATTTGGTACGCATCTGATATGAATACAGAAATGGAATGGAGAAAAAGAAAAAAAATATTCTAAATTGCGTTTCTTAAAAAACACATCTTTACTGAAATCATGTCTTTCTTTTCTTTTTTTTAATATTTATTTTAATTATGACCTATATTTTATTTCTGCTAAAACCCAGTATAATAATAATGCAGCCGAACCTTTTAATTACAAAAAGATACCAGATACATTTATCTCGAAATCAAAACATATAATTATCAAAAACTTGAAGAACAAAAACAGCCACGGAATTGACGAATTCCCACCCAGTCTAATAAAACAGTGCGCTAATGAACTAACCTTGCCATTTTATATACTCATAAACCAATCCTTTGAACAAGGTATTTTTCCTGACCTACTCAAAAAGGCGCTCATTAAACCCATTTTCAAGAAAAACGATAAAACAGACCCGAACAATTACCGTCCAATTGCACTACTACCAACGGCATCAAAAATATTTGAAAAAGTCATGTGTAACCGCGTTTATGCATTTTGCGAAAAATATAGTGTATTCAATGACAGCCAAAATGGATTTCGCAAGAACCGATCCACTGTTTTGGCTGTCTACAAGTATATCCAAGAAGCACTAAAAATTATTGATAATAAAAATTATGCTATTGGACTACTACTAGACATGACCAAAGCTTATGATAAAGTACAATTTGATATTTTATTAAATAAACTCTACAACATAGGTATCCGCGGGAAAAGTCATGACTGGTTTACATCATATTTAAAAAACAGAGAACAAGTCGTTGAAATAGAACACTACAATACACAAACTCAACATATTGAACAAATCAGATCACAAAACATACCCGTAAACGCCTCCATACCGCAGGGAAGTGTCATAGGATGCCTACTGTTCTTAGTCTACATTAATGATCTCCCTAATCACATAAACGAAAAGAGCGTATTATTTGCCGATGACGTCTCTATTCTAACATCATGTAGTAATAACCATAATTTAAACCAAACACTAACATCTTTACTTGACACCACAACATTTTGGATGAACGAACACAACCTCGAAATTAACTTTAATAAAACAAAAATAATTGCTTTTCACCCGCGACAAAAAAACCCCATAAATATTAATTTTGAATACAAAGGATCGAAATTAGAAATAGTAAATAAATTCACCCTTTTAGGCCTAGATATAGATACGCATATTGACTGGAAACCTCACATACAGAAATTAAAAAGTAAGTTATCTAAATTTGCATATGCTCTCAGAGAAATAAAGAAAACTACAGACCTCAAAACAGCAATGGTAACATACTATGCGTACGCGTTCGCTTGGCTTAAATATGGAATAATATTGTGGGGTAACAGTACAGACGCACCTTTACTCTTTACAATACAGAAAAAACTTATAAGAATACTTACTAACATCGAAGACACCGACTCATGTAAACCACACTTCAAAGAACTAAACATCTTAACTCTGCCCTGTCTCTATATATTTGAAATTTGTAATTTTGTAAGAAGATACCCTCAATTCTACAATAAAAGAGAAGACATTCAAACAAAATATAAACTTCGACATGGAAATCGACTCAATCTACCAACTTCACGATTAAAGATGCACTCCTCTAGTGCGTTTGTTACGTCCATTAAAATCTATAATAATTTACCAGAATACATAAAAAATACAGAATCAAACAATATATTTAGCAATAAACTGAAGCGATTTCTCTTAGATAGAAGCTACTACACAATCGACGAATACTTCAAATAAAATTCTAACTACAAACAAGCAATACTTAATACATTAATATATTTACCTCACTTACCGTGCCATATCTTTAATGTATAATTATATACTTACTATTTAGTTAATAAAAATACATATAGTATATAAAACAATGAATAAAGATTTATATATAATATAGAATGTATATAGTATAAACTAATAATATATAAATATGTAATAAAGATTAATAGTAAAAAAGTAATAAATAATTAAAATAAAATAAATCTACATTAAATATGTAAAAGTAAGATTCTCTTCCTTGATTTTAATATTAAAATGTTAAAAAGCGCTCTTCATCCTCTCCTCTAAAAAACTAATTTTGCTGTGCCCGACAGGGTCCATAATTGTTTCTTTTAATTTTACCTACCAGCTTTGTACACATTATGGAATGCAATAAAGTTATTGATTGATTGATTGATTGAAAATGTTAAAATTATTATTTTCATTGCAGACTAGCTGCTTGCACGCGACTACCTCATTACCAATGCTCTTTGATCTATGCGGTGTATACTAGAAAGAAACAAACAAGTTGTCAACTAAGGGAGTCCAGATACTCTTATACAGATATTCAAATGATTCAGCTACAAAAACTGACCAATATGAAGGATTACTTATACCTTAGTATATGAATCATTCTCTATTATTTTTAAGCGTCTTCAATCTTAAAGATCTTCACTTCAGAATCTTATATCTCTGTAAACATTCCTAGATATCATTTACTTAGATGTATCTTTAAAAAAATATATAGGTGTAATACTAGCTGCGCCCCGCGGTTTCACCCGCGTGAATTCGTAGGTCTCGTTCTCGGTGACTTTATATTATTTGAGGCGGAGGTGAATCCAATAAATCACTATCGTAACATAAGTCAGGATTACTTAATACGATGGTTTAGTATTCTAAAATTTTCGATCCTTTTTTGCGCTAGTTATTTTCTTTCATGATAACCAACCAACCAACCCACCAACTTGACAATAAAAAAAAAAAAAGAATTAGCGAAATCGGTCGTGCCATTCGTGTCACTCGTGATGCTGAGATCAAGGGGAATAGGGGTTCATTTTTATTTATTTATTGAATAGAATAGAACGGTAAAAACCAATTACACTACTCATAGACACATAAAACAACTTATGATCAAGATCAGTAACTTATATCTAATCGGTACAACATACGAAATTTTAATATAAATTAAAGATATATGATATTAGGGAAGGTTGGCGCTCTTTGGGGGAGGCCTACGTTCAGCAGTGGACGGCGATAGGCTGAGATGATATGATATATAGTTCATTTTTATAATTAGGAACAATTATAAAAATGAACCCTATTCCCCTATTTATATAAGATATAAATTACCTGATGATAAAACTGTTAAGCAGTTTGGCAGACGAAATACAAATTAGTTATTTTACTCGTCTCTGCGGCGCGCCGTTATGTGTGCGTACGGTTGTTACAGAAGATTTAATTTGTTTGACAGTGACATAAAATAAAACTTGTATTAGTACAACATCACTGTATATTACAAGGGTTATCCACACACAACGATTGGCGCAAAGTTGCGTTGAGATGACTACTAATTTGTATCTGACCTATAGTTATTTATAATAATTAATTATACAAATATACACTTTGATATCATAACCATTAATTTGTTGAATCAGAAAGTGTACAAAGTCTGTTTATTGCATTAAACCACTGAAACAGTTTCGATTAAATTACCCGTGAAGTTATCGAAGTAAATAATTTTAATCTTAATGTTGTGGATATAAGGACTGTTTTAGCAAAGCTGGATTTGCTACTGAGAATTGTAACGGGAATCTGTATATTGATGCTGTGCTATGTTGTAAGTGTTGCTACCCTTATTCAAAATGCATTATTATAAAATAGCTTAAAATTCTACCTTTTTGTAATCTAAATTCTGAGACTAGAAGTATTGAATGAAACCAAAAAGAAGACAGCCTTTAGTTTTTTTTTTACTCCAATTTCCTCTAATGCTAAGTCTAAATCTAAAAATATGGTTGCAGTTGTAGGATAAATATACACACACATCTTAATCCAAGTACCGTTGCAACGATCGGTTGATAATACTAAGTAAAGGGAAAGTGTTAATAGTGCGTGCGAAAGAATGACTTAAGTTGATTTATTCATGCGTATAGAATGCCCGACTACTATGCCAGTTTGTAATACAAAGATTCTTAAAAAATATCAACGTGTTTACACTTTCTCAAAAACCTGACGTGGCATCATAAAAGACCTGAAATTGATTTTAACTTAAACCCACGCTGAATTTAAGCTTGACCTATTTCAAGGGTTTTAAATGTATCACAAGCAACACAAGTAAACCCGCTCATAAGTTTGGAAATCAGGAATAATTATTAACGTGCGATTGATGTTACACTTGCCGGAATCCAGAGTCCTTCATTCAATCATTACTGAATTTCGCTATATAAATTCACAGTAATGTTTGTCCCAACTGTAAAATACTGTGACATTTAGAACTCTAAGTGCCCAAATTAAAACATAACAGATAACTCGTCATATAAAAGGACGTTAAAACCAGTTATATCCATACTTACACTAAAAATTGTGAATACAAAACTGGGGTTAACGATTACCACGTGCGAAACTTATTATTACCTCGTTTCGGCTCGCATTTTGAGACATGTGCCATTCGCGGGCACCTGACTATTGAAGGGCACTGGTTTCCCCTCGTAACGTAACTATTAATTCTTAACATCCTTATTATTCAATCCTCTTTCGCATCTGCGTATCTCCTTAAGCTTTTTTGAACGAGGCAACGCAAGTTTCCGATTCTCGACGACGTATTTTTTCCCGAATGCAAAAATGACTAAGCGAAGTTCTAAAATGTGTTTCGTCTCTTCATTCCTCTTGATTATTATGAAGACATTAAGCAGCCAAGGGAAATTTTTCTTCCTTCCCTTATTAAAGACGACTGTTTGGACGCTTAAGTTTTAGAGACTTAGACGCTATGAGATCAAAAATAGGTGTTAGAATCTGTTGCGTGACTATTGTAATGCATTGCCACGTACTGGCCAAACGCGAGACACGTTGAACGGCAGTCTAGGTTTAGGCAGTCTAGCAAGATCTGATACTGCCCGCTTCCCCCCTCCCCCCGAGAAGTTATCTAAAGATTCCTCCTTAAAAAAATACAACCAGACACGACAAACCACAAAAATATATGTCCTCGTTGCTGATCGAACCATCGACCTTCGTAGCCAGAACCATTAACCACTAGACCAACGATGTCTCAGTCATATTCGGTCTTTGGTTGAATCCGTTTATTATCTTTTTGCCTGTGTATTTGTTCTACATTTAACTAACTGTGCTGGCTTATTAGTTTACCGTTACTGTTTAAGTTTTTTATCTCTATTTTTATATTGTTTTGTCTTGATCGAATAAGGAAAGTTTAAAATGACTATGAATGAATGAAAAATACGTTGTACGCACGTTTCTTCTTTGGATTCGTTTTAAAAGTTTATCGGAACCATGATATCCGATCATCTTGTTTTTTTTTTTATTCTAACCTATTCAATTTTCTCGAAATTTGAAGATTATCTAGAATTATGCATGCCTTATGTAAGTCATCTAGGTACTTCGTAGTCATTGTAAAGTGACCGGTATATTATAAACATACTAACAGTAAAATTGGTCTGTAGGTATCTATTTACACTTTCATAACTTATCCTCAACTAATATATTAAAACTTAAAAGGCGACATGTGGTACTATTCGCCCTAATTCCCGACATCAACAAAGGCAAAGCCGGTAGCAAAAGCTAGTTTAAACAAGAGGTGAATAGACTACGCTATAGAATAGAGATGTCCATTCAACAACGGCTGTATGACCAGTTATCTTTGCTCCAACTGTTATTCTATTATAACTATTGCTTCTCCCTTAAACTTTGGGAACCAGTCCTTTTGTACTTACTAAATAGGGAGATTTGGCTCTAGCTATAGAATTGAAGTAACTATCTTACTCCATATCTTACTAATATTATAAATGCGAAAGTTTGTATGGATGTATGGATGATTATTCCTCTTTCACGCAAAAACCACTGAACGGATTTAGACGAAACTTGGTACACGGATAGTTTATAACCAGGATTAACTTATAGGATAGTTTTTTATCCTGATTTTCTGTTTCCATGGAATCATGTAGCGGGTGGACCCGTGGGTAACAGCTAGTTAGTATACAATATGCATACGAGTATATTGTGTCCTTTTATTTCTTTCTAAGTTAATGCAACAAATATACTATGATGTTATTTTCGCATACATTAATACCTGTGAATGGTACCTGGGTCAATGCCGACGTTTAAAATGAGAGGGCTACCGGATCTCCCACGCATTTTAGA
The DNA here is from genome assembly GCF_003590095.1 of Trichoplusia ni. Classification (NCBI taxonomy): domain Eukaryota; kingdom Metazoa; phylum Arthropoda; class Insecta; order Lepidoptera; family Noctuidae; genus Trichoplusia; species Trichoplusia ni. The sequence goes on along the minus strand of NC_039482.1, from coordinate 3,790,823 downwards.
TTCTATGAATTCCTTAACAGAATAGTTTATTGATAAATGTTGATCTAAATGCCATGATAATTTTATGCTTGTTTTATTTGTTATCTAAGTTATTCCCAAAACTATTCATCTGAGCTCTATTTGCGATCACATGTCTTTTAATACAAGGCATTAAGGTTCACTTTTGTATCAACTTGTTTGACTTTCATTGTAGTGTCACTAATCTGAGCTATTATAACTTGACTGTTGTTAATGTGGAAGCAGGACAATGCTCTACAGTACCAGTATCGTCATCTCGCTTCCACATCGCCGAAAGTCCTGGTTTTAGAGCTACTACAAGCAATTCAACCAAGTACTATGCCTGTCTATCAGAGCTAAAAAGTATAATGAAATTGGACTTTAATGCCTTGTAATAAAAGCCCTGTAAATGTTTCCTGACATATCATAATTCTAATTTTAGAAATCGTTGCGAGCATTGTTAGCCTATATTCACACGGTACGATATTTGTATTGTATTGTGACATCAATGCCCTTGTATTACGCATTTAATATGCATACTTTTATTATGCAATTTGCATGAATAATATTGATACTTCATGTACTTGTTGAGAGCCAATCGTTAGTCGTAATTCTTTAAACGGGGAAGTCCCTTACTTGGAACATTACAAAGTGATGAGAGGAAGTTATATGAGTCATACGTTTGTCAATAGTACATTTATATGTTTAGTGTTCTTACTAAATTGTATGTTATATAATTTCAGGAGGCCGAACGTCGAGTAGACGATGACGAGGACAGGAGCAACCCTCAGTACATCCCAAAGAGAGGGACCTTCTACGAGCACGACGATAGAACTGCTGCGAGGTAACTATTCAATCCTATATTTCTTTTTATCTCGCCCACTGTGTCCCACTGTTGGGCCAAGGCCTCCCCCAAATCCTTCTACGATTCTCTCTCCTGGGCCTCATAGAACCAGCCCGTGCGGTTTCTATATATGGTGATTCAAAATGCTTGAACGTCTAGACAATGCTGTTGAATAGAGTATTTGACAGAACTGTTTAGCCCGTCAAATAGATTTCCTAAAAACATTGGATATGTATTTTTTCTTTTATCTTGTTAATAAAAACTTAAGGGACACAGTGATTTACAATATTGTGTGACGTCACTTGTACACACCAGTACGCTTTTTAGTAGCAAGTGATGATTTTAGCCCTCACTACCAAAATCAATATCAAAAAGTTTTTATTTCAAATAGGCCGTTTCTCAGGCACTTTTAAAACGTTACATTACTGACTCTAGTTGCACCATACTGTACCATACTGAAGTGCTTTATATCTTCTTTACTTTTATTGATGAGGGAAAATAAAAAATACGTATCCAATATTTTTTGGCAATCTATCTGATGGACTAAGCAGATCTTTTCTTCCGGTGTCACTAACTTTCTCCTCTTTCCTATTATTGGTCATAGCAGTAAAAAGTTACAAGTTATTAATAAGAGTCGTCACACCACACACACCACATAAGGATCGACTATTTCACATACATTGACAACGGGGGCGTAGCTCAGATGGTAGAGCGCTCGCTTAGCATGCGAGAGGTACCGGGATCGATACCCGGCGCCTCCAAAACTGGAAACCAAAACCTTTTGTTTCTGTGACAAATATTAAAACACTTTTTGCATTTTTTTTTACTTTTTCTATTAATAATTATTAATTTAGAGTTATTTTAAAATACTTCGGCCATTAATTTGTATCTATCTGCCTTTTATACTAACTAAGAAAATTTAATAAAAAAAAAATCAGTAAAATTTTAACATGCTCTCAAATGACTTGTTTATTGAAGCTGTCCTAATCTAGAGCTAACTGTTCTTGTCATGCCCATGTGACAGTTTCAGAATGTGTTTCAATGATAAAAAATACTGGATGTCTATCATTAGTGTAGTTTTCGCCAATTATACTTATCAAATGTGAAAGGCAACTGGTGAACAATATTAGTGGCTAATAAAGACTAAAAGTTTTATTAACTAAAAGGCAATAAAAACATGTAAGCAGAATTACCGTTCAAAAAACTTGATAAATATATTTAAGCAGCTCTTAAGCAGCTGCGTTATCATTAATGCTTGATCTAAACCAAGCACTAAAATAATCAAAATTCCTTACGAACTCAAATTTTCGGTTCTGTCGGCATTATGCATTAAAGAAAATCTAAAAATCACTTACGCGTAATTAAACCGTTATTGTATAAATAAATCAGCCACTCAATTTAAATCGGAAAATAATTTCAGATCTATACTATTTCTAAGTTAAATAAAATAAAGCTTATGTTGTTACCCGTCATCACTCGGACATCAGATATCCTAACCATTTTTTGACTGTATGGGTAACTGAATAATAACGGTCACCATGCCAAACCCACCGTAAGTTACATGACGAGTTCGATTCCCGCATGTGGTAAACCTTGGTTGGAAGCATCTTTGTGTATGAATGTCTTGAATCTTTGTTCTCCTCACTTCCCTATCTGTGTAAGAATTCAATTCTTTTATTCGGGAATCTTTTCCTTTTTCATATAAAAACAAATCTCCACAGATTTCCCTAATCCCTCTACAAAAACATGAAGTTTCCTCTCAACATTAAGACCTTGTTGGTTCAGTTTCGGTATCCCCAGCTTTCTATTGCCGCATCAACGAACACTCCGGTCATTACCGCTTCACCGATTGTAATTGCCAACACGCATTGTTCGATGTTATGTAATTATCTAGTTATCGACATATTTGTGGGTAGTTGTGTAAAGTTTTATTTATGTGTTAGAATATGTTTAGGTGTTATGTTGGTGGAAGATGTTAGTTTATTGATTTAACAATCAATTTTATTTATCAATATTATTTAATGATTTAGTCGAAAAGCTCGTGACACCACTGTGAGTCCTTGATTAAGGACTTGGTTGGAAAGAATTGGAATTGGTTGAAAAATGGGAAATATAATTATAAATACATGACTTAATACTTTTCTCGGGGTAAATTAAGGAATTTAATTATTTTATCTCGGTGTGAAATTGGCACGAGAAAGGGGAGGCCTATGCTCAGCAGCGGGAGGATAATGGCTGTGGATGATGATGATCTCGGTGTGGTTTCAAAAGACACCCAGACATGCTTATCGCTCTCTGTTTGTTTGGCGTGTTGACCAACTTTACCATCCTTATAGTCCACTTGTTACCAAACATTAATCACATTAAAACCCTTGTCCAGCGGCGAGGAGTCCAGCAATGCGACGTCAGAGGCCGCGTCAGAGAAGAAGGAGGGCACCGACACGCCGCAGACCGAGCGCCGCCGCCCGCCGCGCAAGTCAGAGATCGTCAACAAGTGGTCGCACGACAAGTTCAATGAGAATGAACAGGTAATATAATACTGACAACAAATTCTATATTCTTATTAAAGAATATAGAATTTTGAAAGGTTGTCAGCTCCTGACTAGATAGTTTAATTCCTATATCACCTTGTCCACATAATTTTTTAACCACCTTTGACGTATATTCTTGAAGAACTGGAAAAAGCATTCTTCTATTTGAGTACTTGCTGTGTTTTTGCTACTAGTGTCGCAATAAATGCGAAACTTTTAAATTTATTTTGATCAAAAATGGGGGAAAATTTAAGCACATTTGCTAACTTTTCTTTGGCGATTCTAGATTTTATCCCGTTTTTCCCATCATACGTTACACCTTCAAATAAAACCTTATCAATAACATTACTATGTTCTTCAATAAAATGATTTACCTTCTTCTGTTTATAGATGCCAAAATCTCGCGACGAGTTGGTAGCGATTTATGGGTATGATATCAGGAATGAAGACGCACCGCCACACGCGAGGCGGAACAGGCGTTATGGGTAAATATAAAGTATTTTTAATAATTAAACAGACTGCTAATGTCATAAATAGATGAAATTAAAGGAAATTGAACCTTATGTAGGTGTTAAACAAATGAGAAACAAGGAATAATAAAATGCAATTCTTGGTGGAAGCATAACTTTGTATTTTATTAAGAAAATAAAATAATATATCCTGGGAAAACTAAATATAAAATATTGTTGGAAACAAATCTACGATTTTTGGAAATCTGTTCGACGAACTAAATAGTTTTTTTGATGGCATACTCAGTTCGGTTACTTCATTTGGTTACATCAAGAACTTGTTCACTCATACAATTTTCCAACTTCTATTGATGTTTTTATTGAAATATTTTGGAATGCAACTAAAATTTAAAGTTTATACAACATTGTTGAACTTATTTTGTACCATCTGTGGAATGCAATAAACAATAGAGTATCAATTATTTTGTATTGAAAACTACATGACTGACTTTATCATGCTAACCAAGGAGGTTCCGGCATTGGCGGTTAGTTAACCAACATGTCTAAGCATGCTGTTATGTTTATTATATTTCAGGATTTAAGTTGAAAATGTTTTTATTTAATAGAATACTTTGCTTATTTGAGAAGCTTTCCGCCTTTAAATCTTTCAAAATATTTTTTATTTAAAAGTGCTTTTAGAAGTTGTATTAAATGTATTTTTTACTTTATTGAGTAGATTACACTAGATATTGCATGGTTACACTACATACAGCTTTTAATGTGCTGTTAAGGTTTTATAAAAAATAACCTTCTTAAAATTTAAGATTTCAAGAAGATTAATTTTTATAAAACCTACGCGTTTTTACGCGTATATATACATATTATTAACAATGCGCTCTTGCACCGCTGCACTCGCTCGCGATTCTTGCTGTGAATTCACGCTGACACCGAACGGAGAACGGCGCTAAGCGTGAACTCGCGAAACCATCTACACTCGCGTTCCGTGGCCTTTCGCGCCGCGAGTGTAGAGCGCACGTTAAAGTTGTTTAAAACGATGATTACAAAAACCCACTGAGAGATCTTGCATGTATTTCCACCACCGTTATATATAATACACAATGTTGCCCCGTGGCCCGCAGACGCGGCCCCAACAAGTACACGCGCACGTGGGAGGACGAGGACGCGTACCGGCGCCAGGCGGGCGCGCCGCCCCCGCGCAAGCCGCCCAGCATGGACGACTTCCCCGACCTCGACCCCGCCAAGCGGCAGGCGTATGTACCACTTCTATATATTGAATTTTTATAATATTTAATCTTTAAATTGAATTTTTATAATATTTATCTATTTAATCTTTCTTTTTGAATACACATCAAATTTACGGGATAGATTCATAGCTAGTTTAAATTGTCCCATTAATCCTGTTGTCGGTTGTCTAGCTAGATGAAGATTTTTTCCTTTTAAATTTTTTATCACCGGTCAAAGGTGGAATTCAAAAATGGTTTTTTTTCTTCTTTCTCTATTGTCGTTCTTTTTGCATGCTTACAATTATGAAAATATGGTTACTGTGAAAGCCCGAACTACTGATTATACCTGATTTTTCTTAATGGTAAAAAGTCCGAACTGTTCTACGATCATCAATTATTTTGAACTTTCACCACCTAAACTAAATAATAATCGTAAAAAACCTATAAAATCGATTATTCTTTACATATTCTTATATTTACTGACTCGCGTTAGTTAGATTTACTGGTAAAACCTAAGAATGACCAATATTCGGGCTTTTACAGTAACATACATACTCCCACCCAACAAATTAAAAAGCGTCGTTGTTTCCTATAGCAAGCCACGCGCCCCTCGCCCCCGCTCCAAATCCCAGCCATCGGCCGGCGAGTCTCCCGACAGCGGCGAGCTACGACGGTCCAAACGGAACCCAAGAAACGCTCGGACAACACCCCGACGTGCCCGACCCGACCGACCCGAGCGAGCCGAGCGGCCCGACAGGCCCGACAGGCCCGACAGGCCCGACCGGCCCGACCGACCCGAGCGCAACGACAGGCAGGACCGGGCCGATAGACCCGACCGCGAGCGCGTGGACTTGCCGCCGCTAGAGAACTTGACTATCACCGCCAGTGTTAATAATAACAAGTGAGTGTTTCCATTATCTTTATAATTGCGTAATTAATACGTTTTTATTACAAAATGTTATGTTAGGAGTAGGTCGACATTGAAATGGCTGTGAAACGTCTAGCTGTCTGAGTGACAGGATGTGCTGTGTGTACCTTCTGTGTGGCGGTCAGTAGCCAGCCCAACAGGTGCAATTACACGTGGCGGCGACATTTCTCTTCCATACTAGCAATAATACTGCTACAATATTACTTTTAGACGTGGCTATAGGCCGCCATATACCTATATAGACATCACAGTCTGACAACCAATCTAACTAAACTTGATATCGCTTAGTCAGGTTGGTTGTCAGACTGGCACTAGGTTGTTGACTGGGTTGAGGAGGTCGGATAGACAGTCGCTCCTTGTAAAACACTAGTACTTAGCTGCATCCGATTAGGCCGAATTTGACAAAAACGTCGTTGGGAAAAGGCTACAATGATGACAGTGAATTTTCCTCATGATATCTTCAACCAACTATAAATATAAAGTGAAGTTATGTTGTCCCAGCAGTGGGCAGGCGCGCAAGGTGTCGCAGGTGGCCCAGCAGCGGCCCGTGCCCACCGACACGCGCAGGAAGCCCAACACCAACCATGCACAGGTAATGTACTCATCCATACTTATGTTATAAATGCAAAAATATCTCTATAGCATACCGGACGTCGTGGGTTCGATTTTCACCCTGGACAAAGGATTGTGTGCTGAGCACGATCATTTTGTTTTGTGTCTGGGTGTAATTTATCTTTAATTATAGTATGTTAAATGCATTAGAAATATATAAGTATTTATTAGTTGTTTAGCACTCATAACACAAGCTTTGCTTAGGAAACTAGATGGCGTTGTGTTAAAGTTGCGGTATATTATTATTCATTCCTTATATCTAAAATTGCGCCCATCCCGTGATAACAACGTGTTTTGCAAGGATTTAGTGTATTCGTATAATGATATTAATAATTATGTTATACCAGCCTTCACCACAATCCAATCCGCCGCGGAACAAGTCGCCGCCGCAACAGCAACAGACGCAGAAGTCGCAACAGAACAACCAACAGCAGCCTGCCAGTGAGTTATATTGTATTACTTACGTGAATAAGTACTATTCTTAAAATGTTTAATTTAAAACATACGACACCGATAGCCGAGTGGCTGAGACTGGGTGTATTTGTGCATGTGAATTGTATGTTTGTGAAAAACCCCCGCGACACAAGGATTAAATTCCTTAGTGCGGGAGTCGTTATAAAAAAAGATACGGTATACAGAGTGTTCGATAGATTTTAAATAAAAGAATTTGAAAGAAAAAACAATAGCACTTGCAATAAAAATCGTTGTTAACTTTACGCCAACACCATTTGATGACTTTTGACTGATGATCGTCCAAACCATCTTAAAAGAAGCCCAAAAGTAATTAAAAAGCTTTTCATTAATAAAGTCGGTAGACACCATAATCTTTAACACCACCACCATTTTTTCACCACCACCTTTTTTTTTAACACCATAGTATAATACCACCATGGTACAATGGCGGTCTTATCGCTAAAAGCGATATCTTCCAGACAACATTTGGATGGACAGGACAGTTATATGTATTATACTTTTTGCTATATGAATATTGTGTTCGTCCCACCAGCAGGCGGCGGCAGCAAGCGCTACAGCAGCCTCCGCCAGCGCCCGCTCGCCGACTCATACGCGCCGCAACCCGCCCCGCAGCAGAAGCCGCAGCAACCACAGCAACAACAACAGCAGCAACAGCAACCAGCCCAGCAACAACCACAACAGCAGCAGCAGCAGCAGCAGCAACAACAACAACAGCAGCCACATAGATATATCGGTGGTAAGTAATTAAGTTTACAATCACATTGTCACGTAATTATCGTGAGAACTATTGATTACTAGCTTTTCGGCCGCGGCTTCGCCCGCGTCGAGGTCGGTTATATCGCGTTTCCAAGAGAACTTTTCAAAAGTCCGGGATAAAAACTATCCTATGTTCTTTCTCAAGATCAACTCTATCTCTGTACCAAATTTCTTTAAAATCAGTTTAGTGGTTTAGACGAGAAAGCGTAACAGACAGACAGAGTTACTTTCGCATTTATAATATTATATAGTAGGGATTAAATGATGCAACGGTTTACAATACAGGAGTCCTTAATCATGAGCTAACGCCTGGGACTCCGGTTGGGTTCGAAACTAGTCGGGCAATCCCGAAAATACGAATGAGTAAACCGTTGCATAATTTAATAATGCCATAATATTGTTGAATGCACGGACAGCAGAGTGAAGTCACTTCGTCAAATCCACTGAGCGCGACGTGTCGCGGTTTCATCCAGAATCAGTTGGGTCGTAGCAGAAGATTTATTTTTGTACTATGCTTACCAGGTCCTAATGAGTTTGTCGGCGGCAACCACGCGGCGGCCCCTCAGCAACACGCTCACCCACAACACATCATACACCAGGTAACTGTTACAGCTGGTGTCATGTTTTGACTGTTGACTGCACGTAAACCATTCTGCGCGATGGGATGTGGGTTCAATCCCCGCGTGAGACGCGCGTTTGTGCCATCCACGAAAGCTTGTCTTAAGTCTGGGTGTTCTTGTGCATGTGACTTGAGAGTTTATAAAACTGAGACATTTTTTTTTCAACCGACTTAAAAAGGAAGACGTTCTCAATTCGTCTGTAGTTTTTATTTGTCATTTAACGTAAAATAACTGTCATTGAATCTCACAAAAATGTCATCTTTTGTGTCTTAGTGGTCTTTTACAAAATATTATGATGAGTACAAAAGGCGGTCTTATCGCTAAAAAGCAATAAAATAATAATGTAGTGTGTATCGCAGCAGCAGGTCCGCGCGGGCCCGCACGCGCCCTCGCCGCCGCAGACACACGCGCCGCAGGTAATGTACCGATATAGCTCGTAAGGAACACGCTTTAAGGGGCAATTTACACTGGACTGGGGTGCTAGCTTCTTACGAAACTTCTAACTTCTAACTTCTAACGAAATCGTACGGGCCTTTGATCTTTATGTCAATTGTTTAAAGTTATTTTGTTCTTTATTTAATTGACGATAGCATGAGTCCAAATAGATCCTGGGTCTTGAGGAAAATACTCTCGAATGCGCGTGATTTTTTCTAAGTGCAAGGCTGTGCAATCGTTTACGGAAGTCGGCACTAATTTTCAGCGAAGCGCCTTTAATGTTAATACTGCATTAAAAGAAGCTAGCCTCTTTTGAGGAAATAATTTGAATGTTCATAGAAATGGGGTTGAGAAGTCAGTGGATCAGCAGTGCGGTGGCTAGCGTTGACAAAGGTCCATGCACGCTCATATTTCTGGCGTTATTACCCAAAATCATTCCTCCCACAACGCCAGTATAAATTTATCCAGCGGTAAAACGGGGTGAAGAGAGGTGTTTTTACAGTGAATAGAAACAGAGTTTTTATTAAGACTTGGACGTTTAAAAAGACAAAATATTCTCAATAATTTCATAAACAAATTGTATCCAAGCATTTTTATGAATGCAAACGCATGCAACCCCCTAAAAACTCTCTTCTCTATTCACCTAATTTTACGGTACTTAAAACTTCACATTCCTGGTCCTGGTGATATTGCTTCCGCTTGGTCCGTCCGAATGTGTCCAGTGAGTGATGGTCCCTCCCGCCGCAGGTGCGGCTCAACATGCTGGAGCAGCAGCAGCTGGGCGCCGTCTCGCACCCGCACCACACCATACACAACATGACACAGCCACATAATATGGGTAACACTACATGTCTTTTAATACTTAGATTGCAACGGCTATCCGTGACTGCACGGGTAGCTGAGTGGTAGAGGTCACCACGCCAAACCCACAGTGCGCGACGTGTCGTGGGTTCGATCCCCGCGTAGGATAAGTATAAGTGGGATCCACGAATGCTTGCCCCGAGTCTGGTTGTTGACTTGAATGTTTGTGAATCCATGCGATACAATGACTAAAATAAATACGGGAGTCTTTTAAAAAATATTGGGTGACATCGGGAGAAGAATGTGTAGGATTCACGAGTAACCATAGTACTGATCTACATCGTGTTTGCCTCGCAACTGAATCGTGGTTATGTGGACAACGGTACACGCAATTAAAATGAAAGCGTTACAGTATCGCTGCAATTAGTTATCGTTGGCGAAGGGCTTTAATTTAACAAATTCTACTTAGGCCTTAATTAAATCGTGTGAAGTACATAGGATTAAAGAGAGAAAAAATTAATTTTTTTGGATGGGTATAGCTTCTGGTCTCCAGCCTCTCCTGCTATATATCTATCATGTTTGCACAAGCATATGAATGGAATTAATTCTCTGCAAGTACAATTCGCTTACGCTTATTATTGGTAAAGCAGCGTCCAAATAAAGTTGAATTGAGTAACAAAAGTAGTGTCAAAATGTTCCTTGTACATGACACACTGGGTAAAGATGATCTAAATTAAAAGATCTGATGTTCATTTTCTTCAAGGATATCTTTCAATTTTATCATTCGAGGTAATGGTAATGGGGTCTTAGCACTTGCTCTTATGTTGAGAAGGAATATTTTTAGTAATAAAAATGCTTATATTGTGTAATATTTTAGGTCAAATACAACCCGCCCAAGGATACGCGCCGCCAGCCATGATGCCCGCTCAATATATGCAGGTATTTATCATTTGTTAAATATAATAAGAATTCTGTAACTGGGATGATCGACGTCGTCAAAAATGCTGTTAGAATGGGATTAGTCGGGCTATGTTAGCCGCATGGACAGTGATCGTTGGGAAAAGATCACTACGAAATAGTAGCCAGTGGGTAAACGGTGACGCCGTGGTCGGCCTAAGAAATGGTGGCGGGATTCTCTTACTATGGGGGCTTAGCTTTTGCCCATCAGTTTCTGGAAAAACAATCTACCTACTGCTTAACTGGTTTCTATAAAGTGATATTCACAAGGTTTTGATAACCAACATTTTGATAAAATTTAAGGACTTGGGCAAGTACGAGCCCAAGTAACGCTCGGTTGGTTTATAACCTCACGCAGTCCGGTCAATATTTTAGTCAAACTTTGATGAAGAATTATTTTCGAGATGAAGAATTCCTACCGTACCCGCAGAGTATCCTCAAATCTTCACGAATAAGAATAATTGAAGGTGTTTGTATGTATATACTGACGTGTATTTCGTCCTGCAGCAGAGCGGCAGCGGCGCGGTGTTCCCTGGCGCGATGTTCCCGGGCGCGGGCCACGCCCCGCCCCACGCGCCCCCCACGCCCCCCCTCACGCCCCCCCACACGCCCCGCAACACGCACCGCCTCACCCCACCTACCAGCATCAGATGTACACGCCGCATCATAACTATGTGAGTTGATACTTTGATATTGATAACAACTTTTTGTTTGGTAAGGCGGGGGGATCCTCATAGACACCTACTCCCTCGGGTGTGGAAATGGGTAATGTCAGACTCTTACTGACCAAATCTGAACCGAAACATTGTACTAAAAAAAAGTACTTTAAAGATTTGCGAGATATTTAACAAAATCGGTGGCGTACAGTACAAGAATGAACATATTGTGTACATTTATTCTAATTAATCTCGACCTAAATTGCAACTGGCGTGGCCAGAAAGTACTACTCGATAGCCGAGTGGTTGAGGTCGCCACGCCAAACCCTCTTTACGTTACGTGTCGCTGGTTCGATCCCGGGTACGACAAGCATTTGTGTGATGAATGTTTGTGAAATCCCCGACACAGTAACATTCCTTAGTCCGGGAGTCTGTGTTTGTCTGTAAAGAGAAAGGAAAAAGCAATTTATGTGTTCAATCCGCCCGCAAAACAAGGATAATTTCCTAAGTTTGGGAGTCTGTTTGTGTATAACATGAAGCGTTATGTGGCAGGTGGGCCCGCAGGCGGGCGGCGTGACGTACTACAACTGCGCGGAGCAGGAGCCGCCCGCGCCCGCGCCGCGGCCCGCGCGCCGCCCCACCGCCGCCATACCCATCGTCAGCCCGCACCACGCCGACAGGTCGCTACTGCACACTGTGGCGCTACAATGGTGACATCATTAATGCCACTCTTGTAGCGCCACACTGTACTAGTCGTTGTAACAGTTCTGTCAAATTTGGACGCTTCGCGAAATCTTTAACTTTGAGAATCATAATATCCAAAAACCGCTGTGTGCATATTTCATTATCTTAAGTAAACAATATTTAAGCCTATTTTATAGCGCCTAGGTACTTTAGAATGTGTAATGTACTTCGGAACTTGTTGTATAGACCAGTCCATACAACAAGTTCCATATAATCTTTTCATTTAAAAATTGTAAAATTATGAAATATAAAATCGCCCTTCACCGTTATTTGTTATACATAAGTTAGTAATTTTGATACTTGATATAACCTTAAGCACTCAACGGCGCGTCTTTGACGGTCAAAAACCATATAAGCTAGAGCAGCTGATATTGCTGATTTATGAACAAAAAATAGTAATTTTAATTCTAAACATAAGATCGCTAACAATTATTTTCACCCAACAGGCCAGCTAACTCCTCTGAAAAAGACAATATCGATCGGATCGTAGAGAACATGTTCGTCAGGAAACCCTGGCCCGCGACACATGGAGCAGGTAAGATATACACTTTTTATATTACTATAGTTATCTACAAAAAGTTACTAAACATTATTTGCTAGGACCACAGCATGTAAATGGGTTGTTGACGAATTATAAATCGTCATCCGTCAGTTATATAAGAAGAAAATGTAACACAAGTATTTTATTGTTTGTCGGTTAACAATGAGCTGATTAGATTAAAACCGATCAGGTTCGAGCCGAACTGACGACACTGAGGGTTCAGGCTAGAGCTAAATAAAAAGGTTGGGTGACGACTGAATATTTGACCAACTATATACCAGCAACAAATGTATGACCATAACATACCTTGCCTATTACTACTAGACGAATGGCCGGACAAAAAACAGACCCTCTGTAATAGGGTTCCGTATTTATGCTTTGAGTGCGGAACCCTCAAAAAGGACATTAGCGCTTCCGTTTTCTAGGCATACCTACTTTGTCCCTACAAAGATTATCGGCTGATCGTAAATCGTATCCAAACTCCTTACATTAAATCTAACTGATGGATTGTTTGCCAAATTGTCAACTATCCCATGAATTGCAAGATAGCAGTACGCATTTCGTGATAAAGTACACGCTTCTATCATTTTTACTACTTAGCATTAAGACCTTATATTTTAGTCAATACATTATTTGGTGTTCTGTTTTACAATAATCTTACATTATTTTCTTAAAGTAATATGTATTGACGAATGCTACGTTGCATATTAACTACTATCGACTGAAAATGATCCCACGGGTACATTAAATCGTAGTTTTTGCGTGAAAGAGTAACAAACATCCATACATACTCACAAAGTTTTGCGTGTATATAGCAGGATATTCATTAAAGTAATAATTTATGCCTTAAGATTTGCTCTGGGCGAAACTGTCGTTGCAAGCGTGGCTGCATTCTCGTATGCAATAGAGGGACACGGCTCGCTTCTAACTGAAGAACTTTTACGAACGGGATAGAAGATCCCATTTTAAGTTAAACCTATTTTTATTTTACTGTTAGTATCTTGTATTTACTTAGTTACAACTTGTAGTTAACTATCTCTTAAAACAGGAGTGATTGTTGTGGAAGAGGGACGGTGGTATTCGTCGTCTCGCTCCCACAACGATACAACGTAATATCTAACTTAACGTATACTTGGTAGGCATTCTTTGATGAGCTTATTGGTTACCTTTGTCTATAATTGAAGTTATTATAAAGAGAAGACGTTCCTCTTTTCATTTATTTTTTGTTAATCCCCCGACACAAGGATTGAATAGCTTAGTGCGGAAGTCGCTTGAAAATATATAACATTAAGTGATTACATCGATTTTATATGCTAGGATACTTTATTTGGTGTCCAGTGATGATTGCTTGCGTTAATGATCGAGGTAGCCAATAAGCCCGTTGCAGGGTGCATTAGCTTTAGAATTATTAGTTAGAATATGCCTCGTACTCCGTAGTTAGGTAAGCGTTTGCCATAGTTTTTCTAAAGCATACAAAAACTAAACCAAATTACAGATTCAAAGGACAAACAGCCCGAAAACCGCAGCTCCCAAGAACCAGCCAGCAAAGAATCATCGCAGCCCAACAGCCTAACATCAAGCTCCATATCAACCGACTCGAAACCCTCAGAAAGCAGAGAAGAGAAGACAGAAGAAGTTAAAGAAGTGAAAGAAGACAAGAAGGCATCAGAAGAGACTGTCCCTCAAGAAAGTATATCAACGGATGCCTGACTGATAAGGATCAAGTTGTACGAATGCTATCAAGCTAAGTACTTCAGGAGGTAATCTTTTAACTAATGGACGGTCACGCCAATTAAAACTTATATTGTCTAATAATTGACAACTTTTCCCAAATAAAGTGATTTTTCAGATACAAATGACATACAAAAGTATCAGTGTATTTTGGTCATTCATTGAAGTTGTATTAAGTACCAATATAAGTTGACCTCTTCGAAAGATTTTCGGAGTTTATCCAAGTATACATGTACCGTGTGTGAGATAGATACGGTAGTATTTTGATTACTGTCAACTGAAAATGCACTTAGTGTACATCAAGTTAATGACCAATTTTGGCTGACATGAATTGGTTTATGTTATTTGTATCTGGTTTTCACTTGAGTTGTCAACGGTAATAGGCAATAAGCCTACAGGTTGTTATAAAAATCACGAATATTTTGCGATTGCATTATATCTGTTTGTATGAGGAATATTTACTTATCATTACGTATGATAAATACTTACATTGAAATTTTGTCGAAAAAGCACTCATATTTATTGGCCGTAATTGTAAATGATACGTACTACTTAGTGACGTTCTTAAGTGTCTTTTTGTCTCAACATTCCACTATCAAGTGAACGAGGCAGCATTATACTTAAGACGAACTTTCTCGTGTCGTTTAGGAACACAGCAGTGATTAATTTGTTTTCTTGATTCAGTATATCATGAGCTTGTTATGAGTCGTAACGATTTCAGCGTTATATGTTAAAAAGACAACACGTCAGTAAGCTCAAGGTAACACATTTTCTTGTAAATTACTTACTATGCCAAATACGCCAATGACTTGGTTCAATCTTTTGAACGAATTTCCAATGTGATTACATTCCAAAAACTGACATTAGAGACACGCCTCGTAAGATTTAACCGCTACCTAAGTAATTAAAAGACAAAACATTCTCAGAGCAGTTTTAGTATCAAAATAATGCGGACAACATCGCATACATTGTTCTGAACCCAAAGCAAGTTGCTAAAGCACTTGTGTTATGGAATTCAGATACAACGAAGGTACCACAAACACCCACACCCGGGAAAATGTAGAAATGTGAATTTATACATTGACCTGACCGGGGATCGAACCCGGGACCTCAGAGCTAGCGACACCTTGAAACCATTGCGTATGCCATTCGACCACGGAGGTTGTCATATGCAGTTGTAACTATAATACAGCTGATAAACATACTCATATATTATCCCTAGAAACATACATATAGATAACTTAACTTAGTTATCTATATGTATTTGTGTATGTTACTCATACAGACAAGTAAAATCAATTCCAATGATATTCGAGATGTTTGTTACAACAAATAGGCCACTTCTTATATTTCTAGCGAACGACTTATGACTCCAATCACCTACTAGGATAATAATATACATAATATTAAGTATCCAATAAATTGTTTTAAGTCTAAATGTAATAGCCGTCAATTCCTTGACGAAATATACTTACAATTATAAATCATTGAATAGTAGTGTTAATAATAATCAAAATTTTGACCTTAGCTAGTTAAGACATGTAAATTATTCGTAAATTTATTAGTCCGTGTAAATTTATACGTAAACATAGATTAAGATTATAGAGACGGCGGGAATAATCAAATTTAATTTAGTATTTTTATAAACATACATATCTCGATTTGAACGAAATTGACTCTTAGTGCCTCTACTATGAGATTTTATAGCAAGACTGTGTTCATTGTAAGAACGAGACAGCGTATTACACAATGTAGAACGGCATCTCGCTCCCGCAAACGACAGTTTTCAAGAGATTATAGGAAGAGGTCAAGTCAATGATTATATATTTAAGGTTTTCAACTCTGTATAAAATTTTGGCCTAGAATATATGGATCTTGTAGTTAGTAAGTAGAATTTGGCGTGATCGTCCGACAATATGAATTATATGTAGTTTTCAAATTATACAGGTTGGTTATGAACGAGAGATGTATATAAAGTCTTTTTATTTTAAATTCGAGTAATCAAAAAAACCCAATTTCAAAATTAATTCATCACAAATAACTAATTTCAATGTTACTATCTCATGGCTTTTTCACTTTCGGTTACAGGGTACTTTAGAATTGTTATTTTTTCTTTTATTGCATAAAATTGTTATATGATAAAATTCAGTACTTTGTACCTGTGTTTAGCAAAATTCGTACAAGACTGGAAGCAGACTTCAACGTTTAATCGTAAAATTACTTACTCGAAAATTTAAATTATTGAGGACAATGTGTCTCTTGTTCAAACTATCAACCTGTATACTTCTTTGGCTGTGTTAGGATCGGTTAGGTTGTAAAAATAGTCTATTTCAACTCCTAAACATTACAATCACTCACTATACAATTTGCAATGTCTTGTTGCAGACATGGTTTTCAAAAACATTGGTATATATTGTACCTATGCAGCTCAAAAGCGTAGTAAATTTGTCATATATTGCTACCGTATGACCTTAGTATTTTATATACGTATCGGTTTCAATATATACCTAACTAAAAAGTTCGAATCCATTAAGGTGTTATAAATTGACTGTGTTGCCAAGATACCTTAGGTTAAATATTCAAGTGTAGCAGTCAAAGCCGTTCACTGCGAAGATGATTTAATGTTGAACAGAATAAGGTTGACTTTGATCTTGCTACCAGATCTTAATAAGTTCTGATGCCACAATCCATCTAAAGGTTGTCAATTCTCGATACACGAATATGATTGATCAAAAGTTTAGACGCTGTGTATGTGTATGTATGCATACGTCGATAGTATTTTCATGCGTTAAGAGCAAGTAAATAAATGTGGCATAATATTATTGTGTCAAAGCCCCTTGATCGGGGATCATCTTTAATAACTTTAATTAAAAGTCTGCAAAGAGAAATTGCGAATAGTGTAAGATTCATTGCCGAAAAATGGCCCAATTTGTTTCTATTAAGGCCATGTTTGTATGAAGGCCTAAAATGTGTTCAAGCTAGATGTTTGTCGTTTTATATTCTTTTTGATTGGACAGACTCTAGTAATATACTACAGTTCGATACCAAGAGTAAAGAAAAATTAAATCACGAACAGGCTTGCGGAAAAACAAATTCATGCGACTATAAGACTAGGCCTTACTAAGCACCGTATATAAAGCTCAGGATTTCAATAAGGCCTTTGATTATTAAAAAAAATCAAAGTCTATAGAAATAAACTATTTTTACAACCTAACAAGAGTACTCTTAAACATTAAGAATGAATTCTAAATCCTTATATTATATAAAAATACTACACGTCTGTTGAATATTGTTCAATTTTAATAAGGGTCTGTAGATAAAACTTTCCTCACATAGTATGTCTTATAAATACCAATTAATGCGAAGTCGTAATTAAGTGAAAATAAATTATTTTATTGATCGACTTCGAAAGAGGTTTGCAGTGTACACGTCGGTTTGTGCAGATGTTATTTTTTTATTTTATTGAGGCCGTGGCTTAAACTGTGGACCAATTTAATCGAAATTTTTTGAATGAATATACTGGATATTATATAAATGCGGTTGAATTCTTTAGTGTTAGGGTTTTTATTAAGGCCATTTATAAGCCAGGGCCTTATTAAAACCACTCGGACTTTGTTGCATTCGTCGGGTTATCATTATTACGTGAATAACGATTTATTTTGTTTTTTTTTTATCGCGATCTCAGTGCTTTGTTTGTTGTAATCGCATATTGTTATTATTATTAATTAATTAAATGCCACGATTTTTTCTTTCGCGTTAGACGCTTTGGTTTTTTGTCTCGTTAATAATTTTAATCACAATTTACAAAAAAAATGGCGTATCACAAATTCAAATTGACACTATCATTATAGTATTTTTTTCCTCTCCTTCGATTCCCACAAAATTATCGTGATTAGAAAGTAAAAGTCGTTTTGTCGAAAACCTATTGTAATGTTGAATTTTCACATTTTGTATGTAATAAATGTTTAAATACTTAAAATAATAAAATTAAAAGAAATCGTATAAAAATATTTTTATTTAAAATCTAATATTTCAACGAGAATTTAGGGTTCTATAAAACTATCTCGGTATAAGACAAGTTTAAGTATAAAAAAGATATAAATAAAAATTAGACATAACATTCTTCTTTTTTGTTTTGATTTAAATTATTTCGGTTAAAAACTATTTTCTCTGGTCTTATTCGTTCTGGCTACAAGTCGGAGGTAAAACTTTAATTTAGAAAAACCGATCAATGTTGACTGTGTACGTATATTAAAATAAATTAAAAGTGTGCTTATATGTTCCTATAACTTGTTCACCTTTGGTCGAATTTCTTTGTCTAATCTACACATGAAAATATCACCCTTTTCTGATACAGTCAGGTAAAATTTGATGGGATGTGATGTGTGTTGTGTTGATGATTATATGTTTAATAAAATTCATGTCAGTGCAGACAAAGCAACGAGCAGAAACTAGTATTCAAGACTAGCTCGTTAATAAATACAATGGCTTTTCTTCAAAGTCGTCGGCTTTTATTGGGCAAAGAAATTTGACCATTGGATCTTGTAGAATGTGTGTATGTAATTTCATACAAATCTCCTGAATTATTTGAATCGTTGTGTATGAGTTTCCATTTCTGACTACCCGCTAAGTGAGCGTGTTATGGGTTATAGGCCTTTATACCATTCTTCTAATTTTAGGGTCTCCTTGCATTATGGCGTAACATGACAGAATAAACATATAAATAAAAAATCGATACAAATATTAAAACTATTCGTAGATGATGACAATAAATGAAAAAATATCGTGTTTGGACGGTCTAAAGTTATCAATTCATGCTGATTTTGAAAATATACAAAAATAATAATTACATTCACAATTTGAAGAAAAAAAATCTAATATTTTCGTGTATTGTCTTAATGAATGGAGTCCACAATTGTATGTGTATAGATTTAGTCTTAAAGAATGTTGTATGCAACTAGTCTTTTTTTATAAGTATCAAGCGATTACATACCTTAGTAAAATGACCATGGTCGGACTTAAAATAAATTTTGACGTTACGAGAAAAAGTATGAAAAGCATTACCCTCCTTCTGTACCGCAGTCGGGTAGAGGTCGGAGCATGGTCAAAGAAATTTATTTTTTATTGAAAATCACTGACAGGTAAACGTAAAACGGGCAATAACGTTACAATTGAGTTCTAAACGATATTTTATAATAAAACGATGGGAAAATTATAAAAAAAAAATGCTTTTGTAAACTAAGCTGGTTATTTATTATGATAAGTAAATCTTCTAAAACTGGTCTTTTTTTGTTTTATTTTTTCTCCTTTTCATTAAATTTTCAATGTTTCTTTATTGTAGGCTTTCGGCACGTTTAATCAATGATTAAGAGAAATATGAAAACAGGCTCTTTAAAAATGGTTTTACTAGCCCTACTGGAATCAATTAATCGTTATAAGGAGAACAATCTTTACCCTAAAACTGGAGAAACAGAAAAAAACAAGGAATGAAAAAAAAATCTATTTATTATCACATACTTTTGTCTTTTACATTTTGCTTATAAGCTGTAATTTAGCAGAAATGCTTAAAAACGTCGCTTATTTTATGAGTTTTCTTTATAATTTTAGCTCTTTGATCATTACTTTATGGAAAACCTACTATCTTAGACTTAAAAAAACCTTTATTCACATTAGTTCCATTTAATAGCTTGTTCACTTTTTTCCATGAAAGTACTGGGCATAGATCAAATAAGAGCACAGACAAAACTTTGAGAAAGTATTTATAACTTAAATAAAAAGAATTTAAACTTATAGATACAAATATAAAAAAAAATATAAAATATATCTTCGAGGCAACATTGTCTATTTTGTGAATGATTGATATTTAATTTAATTTCCATTTATTTATACGCAAATCTATGTTTGAGCAGACATTTGTAACTGTGACTAGAAATAGACAATGCAACCAACTTATTATGGCATCGTGGAATGAATATGATCTTAATATTATTAGATTTTAAAGAAGGTATTAAACTACGTTGAATCGGGGCCCTGTAGGCTGAAGCATTCGTTAGAAACGGTTATGCTTGTAAATAGGTATACTACAGCGATTTTAAACCCTCTATGGTAAGTGTCTCAGTGTAGAGTTTTCATTACAATATGATGAAAACGTTTAAAAAAACAAAATTGTTGATGACCTACAACAATTATACAGCGTCAAATCATATAATATAACTAACTGGCCCGGCAAACGTTGTTTTGCCGATTTTTTTCTAGTTGTATGTATTTTAATGCCACATTATAAAAAAATAAAAACAAACAATTTCGTCCAAAAAATACATTTTTTTTTAGTGTGAGCAACCCTTAACACTAAGGGGTATGAAAAATAGATGTTCTATTCTCAGTCCTACCCAATATGTATACAAAATTTCATAAAAATCGGTCGAAACGTTTCTGAGTATGGTAACTAACATCGTGACACGGGAATTTTATATATTAGATTTTGTATCTTGAAAAAATTTCACAGTCATTTGAAGTCAGTGAGGAGCCATAAGGGCTGCTCGAATCTTAGCGAGCAACCACGAATTGCTCAGTCATTGCTCTTAAAAGTTAAGGAACCACAATTCAATGTAGTTTAATAACTACCTACTAGATGCGGTAAGTGTTAGGTGCTTCGACAACCAATGAGTAATACTGAAATCTCGTAGAAAACTACAAAATTATATCAACGAACAACCTATGAAACAACAAACCGCATCTCAACTAAATTACATTTACACTTATTCTAAATATTCAAGTAAATAATTAAATATCAAAACATAAAAATAACCTGCAACTTATACCTACAAGGCGCCATTTTAAATCTTGTCAAAGTTCGGCAACGCTTGCCAAGATGGCGTCGAAAAATCATGACCAACTCAAAAAATATACTTTATAGGAACATTAAACGTGGTTCGTTTCAACAACTTCTACGTCATCTGTTTTATTCTTTTTCTTTTTCCCTTCTAAGTCTGCGTAAATATCTTCGAGACTCCGCATTTTCGTTTCTGGTACGCAGAAGATTAGGTAAAAAACGTTTGACAGGCAGATAAAACTGAATATCCAGAATGTGAAATGGTAACCTATCCAGGTGTTGAGAGGTGCGAAGAGCTTTAGTAGCGCAAAGTCTGTGCCTAGGGAGATGGCCATGATGAGAGTCGCTACGGTGCCTCGAAGCTGGAAGAAATAGAAAATATTAATGTCATAACTTTTTGTGTCTTGTGATGGACCTAAATTGTATTAGAGTTTATTTGCCACGTAGGCCTATAGATTGTTTTTATTTATGCTCTGTGTAAAAAACTCTGACCCAAAGTGTATTTTTGATGTAAAATCAACCATACGAAAAAAAGTTGAGATCTACTCTAATCCTAAGTTTTGCACAGGCCAGTCGAATAATGTAACTTCATCTTAATTCGATATTCTATGACATGGTACTCCAAAGCGTTTGAGGCCTTACCTGGAAGTTAAACATCTCAGTCATTATAACGAAGGGCAGAGGTTGTAAACCCGAGGCGTCCGCAAAAATACACACGCAGAGAGCCACGATGGGCACCCAGCCGGGCATGAAGACACCAATGCTTTGAAGGTAGAACCACACGCCGAGGAGGCACATGCTGAAGCCGGCTACCACGCTTGTGACAGCTAGGAGAGGCTGGAACAAGATGAATGTATTTAAGTAAGTAGGTCTTGTGTTGACACGGAATCCAAAAAGTTCGTAATAAAACAATCATTCCAACACGACTGCACGAATAGCCGAGTGGTTGAGGTCTCCACGCCAAACCCACCGTGCGTGTCGTTTTTGGCGGGACAAGTGTTTGTGTGATCCACGGATGCTTGTTCTGAGTCTGGTTGTGCATGTGATTTCTATGTTTGTGAAACCTTCCGCAACACGGATTAAATGCCTTACTGCGGGGGTCGTTTTTTTAAAAGAAAAAAAAAACAACAAGAAACACGTAAGTGAATAAATTGAACAAAACGTACTCGCTTAAGTATTAAATCACGTGTTAATAAAACCACAGGGTGTGACCAGATACAATTCTATTAAATGGAACTGACGTTAGCAAAATACCCGTCGAAATAATACAGTTATCAAACAAATTATGAGTTACTCCTCGTACCAGGCTCTTTGATAATTTAAGCCACATATCATCTATAATAACTACATGTCATTAGCTTGTTCTATCTGTTTCTATGGCTACTAGTACCTTTGTAGTACAGTCACCAACATACGTCGGATAGTAACTGAATAGGCTTATCACCTAGTTAAAAAAGAAATTGTGTTTTAACTAACATATCTTATTTGCGTTCAGTAAAATAAAACGAACCGATTATCAGAACCTAGACCCTAGACCTAGAACCTAGACCTTATTCAAATCTGATAATCCAAATGATGATTGGACGTACGCGATCCCGAGGTGGCGCAGATTGTCGCTTTCCCCGTTATTTACCGGTACGCTCCAGTTGTGAGGATTATTAAACCTTTCTCCGAGTCCTGACTTAACATAATAATATGGCTAAACAAAATGAGTTGGGTTTGGGTTTTGACTAAAAGCATAATATAATAAGCTTAATGAATGAATATTCATAATTCTTTACTAAAATGAACATCTCTATTAGAGTAATTTACAACGCCATCACGCCTTAACAAAAGTACAGTCACCAATGTACTTAGCTTCATTTTTTTAAACATAAATAATATTAATATTAGGATTGATTCACATAATTATTATTAATATTCGTTCTATGTATTTTAATTGAAAATGAAAACAGAAAATTATTGGCAACTTGTTATTCATATTTTGGTAACTGACTTTTATTGTTGACTGTACTTAATTACTTCACGATTTGATTGTCGTGTAAGTCTGGAAATTTACGCTGAATTAAGTATAGATAGGTATCAAGGCTTAGGAATTGATACAGGTATAGGTAGGTAGGTAATTAATGTGTAAAAGATGCTCAAGTAAGTTGGTATCCATAAGTAATTATTTCGGCGAAACATAATCATGAAATTATTTATTGAAATGAAACTACTTTTACGGATTTTATCGCGGTTTAATATTGGATTTTAGTTCCCGACGTTTCGACAACTTTGCAGGTATCATGGTCACGGGCAGACTAAAATCAAACAAAACCGCGATAAAATCCGTAAAAATAGTTTCAATTCAATGTCAAACATTCGCGTAAACCTAAGAAACCACGAATTATTTATTGACAGAAGATGCTATCTGGAAGTGGCTGAAAATGATGATGCAGAAATGGATTTGCAATTTTGAATTTATTATATCCAGATTTTTTAAAGCCTTACCATAGTGCTATACCGAAAAACTAACATCGCGATTCCTATATCAAATTACCATTCTCAACCCTAAATAGTACCGCGTAGCTGAATAAACAGACCTCAAAAATTAAAATAGCTTACATGACAGTTCAAATTTTCATTACAAAACCCCGAATCGACAACCTTTGATGTCGGTTGAAAACGCACATATTATAATTATGTAACCCCAGCCCACGTGCGTTTACATAAACGCTCGTTTGGTTTTGGTCCCTCACACTTCAATAAAATTGCACTTCCCGACTAACACACATTACAATGAATTTCAACGTCACAGCAACACACTTTAATATGCTTTGATTACAGATGATTTCGACGGCTCTAGGTATCAAATACGCCATGCACATACAACATACATACAAATTGGCCTAACCAATGTCTGGTCTAAAAATAAAGTTACGATCAAAGTGAAAATTAGTTTCACATTTGTTAGTTAGCTAGTCGATAGTTATCTGTTGTAGTTTCTTCGCACGCTGTAGGAATACTTTAATTTAAATTCTGTTGAGGTATGAAGGAATTGGCGCTATTTGCGATTGGTCATGTCTGTTTTTATGATATAGGTATTGTGGAAGTACTTTTAATTGAAGATTACTTTTGAAAATGTTTTTTTTCGAATGGAAGAATAAGCCAGGATTGGGAATCTCTTTTTTGAAGCCAGTGTTTTACGATTTTTTGTAGATATCATATCCTGGAATGCTATAAACGTGGAAGACGATCTTTCATTACCTAAGTCTCTGTCTTTTAGTTGTTCGAATAGCTTTGAGAACTTTCCTTTTTTTTAGTCTATAAGGTTAAAGAAGATATCCACGATTTCTGGATGGGATATTATCAAATGACTCTTTTTGCTTTGGGTTGAGCGGAAGGTAGTCTTAGACTTTTACTGAATAAAACCCACCTATGTTCCTCCCTTTCCCTTTTCTGTACCCTGGCTGAGGAAACCCTTTCGGACAATACCCCTACCCCGGTCCAGTATCGTCGTATTGAATGAAATATTCGGTAAGTAAGAAGCAGGTATGAGAAACACATATTATTATAGATCATGAATTCGTAAAATCCACGTGTTTGGCTCTGATGCCAATTAATTCTGAACTAGGTAGTTTGCATGCAAGTTTTTTTGCATCACCAATTTTCCGGTTGACTGTCAATGATGATGGTCATAGACCCGAATGAATGACGGACGAATTTCATGTAGCTGTGCAACTAACTAGTGACAACCTAGAAAAATCATTAAGGGGTATGGTATGACGTCATTTGTCACGACCTGAAGTATTTCATCACGATTTTTTTGTATCTTTAGCGGTATTTGAGATGTAGGCTAGCCATGTCTGTCGAAGGACCGATGGCCGATGGAGAAGACGACTCCTAGAGTGAAAGCCACGCGGTAGAACGCCCTCTCAGCCCGATGGATCGATGACCTAAAGAAGGGGGCTAGTGGTTTCTTAGGTTTAGATAAGCGAATATTAGACATTGAAATAAAACTCCTTTTACGGATTTTATCGCGGTTTAATTTTAGTTGAAAGAAGAGGGGCTAACTCGGATTGGATACGGAATCCGGAGGACCGGGTGTTGTGGCGCAACTTGGAGAGGCCTAAGTCCGGCAGTGGACCGCGATAGGCTAGTTTGATTGATAACGTTATTTATTGCTCGCACTCGTTACCCATTCAAATTTAAACTAAGAAAGGGCTTTAATATTTTTTTATTTTTATAATGGCTTTAATATGAAATAACATGCCTTCAGAATAAAATAAGTAAGTAGATAAGGACGTAGAAGTCTTTTTCTTACTGTAGTGATTAGAAAACTTAATAAGTACAATCAGTATAGCAAGTCCATTTGATAGTGTTTACTATTAAATTCCAGACTCCAGATGATATGGTAATGATTCATTTTTATAATATGATGTTGCGTATAAGGTAATTATTCTATATTATATTTCCCGACGTATCACCCGCCACTAGCGGAAATACTGTACCTACATAGGTACAAATGTATTATCACGGTTGGCAACCCTACCTGTCTCTAATATTAGACCAGACAAATATACTAGCTAATTATACCGCACGTGACATTCATACGTTTGTAGAGATGATTAATGTCTCGATCTCATGATGAGACGAAACTGTAGGTTTTCATATTACTTTAGTACATTTTTTCCTTTCTTGATCGAAAGTGATAAAAAATGATGATTATTTTTTGTCCGCAGGACCATTCGTTCGATCCTTGGTTTTGTATTTTTTTTACTGACAAAAGGTGTTCACTATTATAGGTTTTACGCTATCTTTAATTCCCTTGTGCAACTTTCAGTTATAAAATACGGAACGATGCAACAAAACACGTTAAAAAACGTTGAAAAAAACATAAAAAGTAGCTCACCTTTCTACCAGCTCTGTCAACAAGTTGACACGCTAAAAACGATCCTATGATTTGAACTGCAGCTAGCAAAATTGATTGCTTGTTTGGAGACAGCGCGATGCTGGTCCCAGGGTCTTTGCCGGCCTCTGCGAAGATGTGGCTGGCGTAGACCAGAACAGCGATGCAGCCACAGAACTCCCTCGTCAGGTTCACTATGAGAGCCACCCAGAAAGCTTTCACTGCTGTTTTGTCGGAGACTGTGGAAAAAAAATAAGATGATGTGGATATAAGTATATGACCTTCGAGTTCACAATTGTGGTAGTCACGTCTCGCTTTATCAACGGTAGCAGCTTAGCTTACTTATAATACTGCCAGTTGAAGTAGACATGCGAGATAGCTCCCTAACGCATTCAGCGATTTTAATTAAGTTTGTATTAAAAGTGTTGCGAGAGTGTTCTTAGACATATTTTGGATAAAAATCAAGCTATTTAAAACTTGTTGGGATGAAAGAATTTTTGAAAGCTTGATGAAAATTACGTCACCCTAACGGTACATTTAAGTAAGCGGCTTTAACGTAACGTTAAATACTCAAAGCAGGTCTGTGGGCTGACGCTGCAGGTGACGTACAAGCGGTATAGTTGAAGCAATTTGAACAACTACCTTATTACCAGACTAAACACACCCATCCCAGCCAAACAGATGATTATATCACAGCAAAACAAACAATAAAACTACGCAGCCATTAAAAAATAATTAAAAGTACCAGGAAAACATAACAGCCAACGATTGACATCGCTCGAATGTTTGACCCCAAACAAAACGTTACCACTTAGCTTTTGACATATGCAAACTGTCAGAAACGAATTAAATGGACCAGAGAATTATGAGCGATGGTAGATGGTCAGATATCAAGGACATTCCGTTCCACGCGTTTTTATATAGAGGTCGACAGTTCGTGTACAATTGATGTTGAATAAATAGTCGTATAGATTTTGTTTGGCTTTTTTTTGTTTTAGAGGACGTTGATATAATGAACGATAACGTAGATATAATTTTCTAGAAATGTAATAATGAGATAGAATTGGAAAATACTTCATTTATTTTTAAATTATGTTGCATATTTGATGTTCAAAATGAAAATCAAACTGTTTCTATTTCAAGTAGCCTTTTTCAGCCACTTTTTATCAATAACTTTGCGCTTCAGCTGCTAAATAGAGTATAACTGCTTTTGGAAACTACGTATTTCAATAGCATCTAAATTAAATGCTGGCATTGTAACAATAAGTTCTTCCTTAAAACCTCATTGTACATTCATAGTACCTAGGTACTTACAGAGTAACCTAGGTGAGAACTTAGGTTCGCATGTTGTCTGCTCAATGATCAGTCTGTCCACCTCCTCCGTAATGGACTTATCGTCAACTGGTAAGGACCGGAGCCAAGCTAAAACCTTTGCGGTTTCCTGAAACAAAGAAGTAAGTTTGCACTGTTCTTTGGTTTTTATGGAGGACAAAATTGGAACTAATAAACTTAAATTAAGTGCCTGAGAAAAATCAGCAAAATACTGTGTCATTTTCTCTCTTCAAAAGTTAAATACGCAATTGTTATAGGATCACAACTACTGATTAGTAGTACTACTGGGTAAAAAAATAGCTTATTAACGTTGAGCCGAGTGGTAAAGGAGACCGAGCTGTATCCACTGCGCGAGCTGTCATGAGTTCAATTTGTGACAGATTTAATTCCCGTGTTTGACAATAATTTGTGTCATACACAAAAGCTTGTTCTCGGTCTGGTTGCCTTTGTAAATGTGACTTGAAAGCTTGTGAAACCCAAGACACGAGGACGTAATGCCTCAGTGCGTCGCTTTAAGTTTCTACCAAAGTTTAAGATGCAAGGACTATGGAATCTAAATATAAATCAACATGTTAATTTCCTTCGTATTTTCGTTTCGCGCGAAGCCTAAAGCTGCTAATTTATCACCCTGGCGCCATCGATTCTCATTGCAAGTGTAAATAATTGCAATAAATTAATTGGCCTTTCAGCAAGCGTCTTAATGGGGGGCCTGCATAAACCGTTTCTTATTTAGCAAGTTCCCTATGTCATTCATGGAGATTTAAGGATAATTGTGAAGACAATAGTTACTTTCTTGCTCGATCTAAATCCAGAATAGTTTTTGCGATTGTCATATTATGCCCAACAATATAGATAAGTTTCTTGAAAATACTGGGATGGGATACGTACAGGACTGGCAAAAGAGACCTAAAAAGTGGGAGGGGGGAGGCAAAGTACTGTCTGAGGTCAAAAAAATCCATTTTTTTTGGATTTAATTACAAAGGATAACGCGGGTCTATTTGAAGTTCTTAATGATTCCAGACAGATGAAAATGATGATCAGACTACAGAGAATCTTACCTCATTTTTCCCACACTTGACGAGGTAGGAAGGTGTCTCAGGCAACCGCAGAAGGAAACAGAAGTGGATCAGGGGGATCGCTAGCAGAATCCATAAAACGGTGTTGAATGGGAGAAGATCTCCAAGAATGAACACGAGTAAGTTTCCAACAGTCTGTGGACAAAACAAAAAAAGGTATTTTAATGAAATAGCTACACGAGGGTAAATGTCATTTATAGTTAAAGTTAAAATTTACAAACACTTAGTTTTTATTTACAATTTTACAGAATTAAATATTTACAGTACAATCATTTGCTGTATACAAAAAAAAAAACATAAACAAAAATTAAATCAATGCATCAAAAAATCACACTTAGTTAGTGCTATTAAGCTATTATTCATTCGCATCAAATATCACCATATTTTGCTATCTTTAATACCTACTAACTAATACCTTTTTTGCTCTTTGGCGCCATACTATACCTTTTCATTTTTTTACAACAAAACAACAGCTCTTTAAACTAATAAACATGTTACCTATACTTAAAATTATTATGAAGAAGAAGAATTTGTTTGTTTAAACGTCAATCAATCAATTTAAATCACCATAATACCAAGTGTCTACGTAATGAAATTTAAAAAGCGATGTTCGCGTATTCAAAACGTTCTTTGAACTTTACTTACCAAAAAAAAACGGGACGACAGCTTTTCGCGTTAACAAATAAGTTAGTACCTACATTGATATTGCATTAGCGTTTCTTAAAACTGAAGGGGGATTACCTAGCACGAGGAAAAGTTTTTTTAAACCAATATATGATGTGTAAAATATGGAACATCTGTATTTTGCTTTTTCCTTTTTCTTTTCGGAATCGCGTTGCTTTGTATAAAAAACTACATAATCAAAATTTGCAGTTAAGTATGATAATTTAAAGCTGAAATAAAAAAAAACTGTTTGGTGGTATCATTGCCAACTTAACTGTGAATAATGCCTATTTGATTTATAGCTGACTAGCTGTTCCAGCAAACGTTATTATGCCAATAAAATGTGTCCTACGTAATAAAAAAAATGCGATTTGAAAAACAGACGTCCGATTCTCAGACCTACCCAATATGCTCACAAAATGTCATGAGAATCGGTTGAGCAGTTTTGGAGGGGTTCAATTATTACGTACACTGTCACACGAGAATTTTATATATTAGAAGATTGTATAGTAGCAAACATATTTAAAGCGATCTAATTCAAACGCAAGAAGAGACAGTTACAATTGTTTAAGACTAACATAGGTATGTCTGTAGTCAGTAATAGAACTACGCTCAGGTTTTTCTGGAATCAAAAATAATGTATTCCTATTAAAACCAGGGACCGGACAACCCCACTTTAGAGTTAAGCCGTTTGACAGGGTAACCCGTACACGGGGTAACTCATATCGCAGTGTTACCTTTTGTTCGAGTTACATCCTCGAAACCCAGCGAAATGGTTAACACCTTCATTATGGTAACCACGTGAAGGGGTTAACCCCTTCAATAACTTAACCCTTTGAAGTGGTTACCTTCACGAAAGGCTTTTATTCGTGTTACCCTGAATTACCCACTAAACTTGAGCTGCATACTTGCACCCTAGCGGCCCCTCATTGCTTTACTAAGACTACAGCTGATTTTCTTCTATCGCCGACGCGTCGCGCCGCGACTCGCGCCTCTCGGACAAACTACCTACGCGCGAAACGTCATATAGGTAACTAGCTGTTGCCCGCGACTTCGTCCGCGTGGTTAGAAGATATAAGTTAGGAATTTTTGAACGAAAGCCCTCGAAGATTAATATTTTTCCCCGTATTTGCCACATTTTCCATTAAATCTTCGCTCCTATTAGTTGCAGCGTAATTTTATATACCTAGCCTAAAACCTGCCTCGATTATTGGTCTATTGAACACAAAATGAGATCAAATTTTTTAGATGAAATTATTTATAATAATTTAAAAAAAATCGAATACCTACAAGTTTTTTTTCATTTTCTGAGAAGATTTGACGGGTGAATTTTCGATTGAAAATTAGAGTGTTTTTTTATATAAATTCAAAATAAGGTGAAAAAATAAATATTTTTAATCAAATAAATTACAGCGTATTTGGGACACAAAAAAGTAAGTTTTCACCAAATTTCGTTACAAAAATAAATTTTTGTAAAATATAAAAATAAAAAACCACAATCTTGGTTTTTTAGATTTTTCACATAAATTTTGAGGTTATGTGAAAAAAATGTAAACACAAAAGTTTTAGATCTTTTTCTTTTAGAACTTTGCCATTTGACTTTTTTCGATACGAATTTTAGTTTTGCCGGAAATCGATAAAAACCGTTTTTTACTCTTCAAACGTCACTCCCACCCCCTTCCCGACCTCAGATCACCCGTAAATTATTTTTCCTTTCATTTTTATAATATTCCCCTCCTTTTCTAATGGGTTTCATCCTACTATTTTTTTTTTTGGTTTTAAAAATTATCGACCCTGGTCTACAAGTATAGACACGAAAAATATATATCACAGCGTTTGAAAAGTGCGACAAGCAAAATTAAACTGTAAGATCATATCCACAATGATTTTTATTCCATGTTTACAAGTCGCTCGGTAAATGCAACAATGGCGCCGCTGGGCGGTAAGATGTCACGTGCGCTCGTGGTTATACTATTTTCAAACTAATGTCTATGATAAAGAGTGCATATTGCATTGTCTTAGGTTGGAGTGGGTTACCCTGTTACAGTGTTACAGGGTAGTAAAGGGTAACCTGTTCGGAACAGGGTTACAGTAATCCGTTCGAAGGTGTAACATATGTCATAGGGTTTTTTCTTGAAGCGCTTAAAAAAACCCCTTCAAAAACCCTTTCAATGAGTATCCGGCCGGTCCCTGATTAAAACAATTGATAGTTTTCCTCCTCCGTGGTTTACTATTCGTGATCTGATCGTGTAATTAAGACAAAGATTGTGGTCATAATTGGTCATGTTATGTGGTACATGTAATATGATGTAACTAAATTTAATACTAGATAATATGACTTTGAGTCGACATGATCAGCTTCAAAACTGATTTAGACAGTTAGATTTTCAAAATAACTGCACATATTTTGAGTGCACGAATAGTCGACTGGTTGTGGTTACCACGCCAAACCCGTTCGATCGCTGCGTAGGACAAGCATTTTTGTACATAATCCACTATTGCTTATCCTGAGTTTTTATGTCTTTGTGCCTGTGATTTGACAGTTTGTTATCCCCCCCACCCCCCCATCAAAACAAGGATTGAAGTCGTTACGTCACAAGCCTTAAACTTTAAAGCAATTTTTATAAGATTTCTAGTTTTTTTTGGTCTTATTAAATTTTTTAATCCGTGTCTAAAATTTTGCTTATCAATCTGACTTACTAAAAAGAGTTTAACTTTTTATACGAAGTCATCGATATTGTTTCAGTTGTGTATAATTCATAATGCACTTCCTCTATTTCTATATTCCATATTTTTATAAGGCTTGTTTTTACGTTAAGTACGGCACATGTAATTGGCTACTAATTGTGACACATGTCAACTATTGTCAACACTGTTTTTATATCATAAAGCAGTAGTAATTATGAATGACGAAGCTATAGGCAAGTACTTCTAATGAGATACGTATTTACAGAAGGGACATTTTGTTAAATCGTATAGCTATAGGTATGTAGATCAAATACGGTATTTTATTATTTACCAATAGAATATTTGACAAAAAAACCTGTTCAGTCCGTCAGACAGATTTCAATAAAACATTGGATATGTTTTTTTCTTTTATCTCTTTAACTAAAGGTGAAGGGGTTACATTGATTTAAAATCTTGAGTGACGTCATGATTTTTACAAGCAAGTGGTGTTATTAGCCCCACTACCATACTTAAGAGATTTTTGTGTCATAAAATGAAAAATACGTGGTAAATATTTTTGGGAAATCTGTCTTACGGTCTAATTAGATTGAAAATTGTGTTTAATTGTTTTTTTGAAGAGAGACGGATTCCTTACTGTGAAAGACGACGATGACGATTTTTACAAAACCAATATGTAAATAATATATTTTAAACATCGAAAAACCCACGTTTTACTTGTCGGACCATTAAACTTTTATCAAAATCGTTCCAGCTGTTTATAAAGTTGTAAATTGCATTGTCATCAGGTTTGAAGCTAACCAGAAAATTTCAGCCTGCTAGCTTATCGGGAAGTGCCTCATAATTGAGTTGCAAAAACCCAACCGGAACGACAAATAAACAAGAAAAGTGAGTGTATAAAAACGTGGGAAAATATCTGTCCTCTTCTCGTCTATTAACCTTAAGGTAGTTAAATTAATTTAAATAAATAGTCTAGTACAAGTTATTGATTTCGTTTACCATATATCACACACGTTTCCAACGCATGTGCGCTATTAAAATGTTTACTACAACGGGTTGGTTTTCCTTTAATAAAAAATGTACCTACTTATAATGATTCTGAGAATAGGAAATCTAACCCTTGTTTATCACGTTTGTGAATTGATTAAAGTCATGTGCGACAGTTTCTCACTTAATACGGACGATGACAATTTTTTTTTTGCAGTGTCCGTCTTGTTGTTTTTTTGTATAATAATGGATACGTATTTTTAATTTGTCCCGCAAACATAAATTGACCAAATTACAGTGAATGAAACTTACGCGTGACGTCAAGATTGAGTATAAATTTAACTCTATCGTTACGTCACAAGCCCCCTCTCCTAAACTTTAAAGCAGTTAATCTTTGTCAATTCTAGTTTTTCTGAAAAAGGAAAAATACGTGTCTCATACTTTTCAATTATCTAACTGAGGGACTAATGAGATTTTTTCTTTTTATACCCAGTCATCATCAATATTCTAAAATGTCGTTGACTAGAAATGTAATAAGTTAGGTCGGTTTTTAGGGTTCACTTAATCAAGGGGTACGGAACCCTATTACTGTACTACCGATTTCTGTCCGTCCGTCAGTACCCAGGTGCATCTAATGAACACCGATTGATGGATTGTTGAAATTGATGATGTATTTCTGTTGCCACTTTGACTACAAACACTAAAAGATCGAGGTTTTTACGGTCATACATTTTGTTGGATGACAAAGAAATTTTGAGTAAAACCATCACATTTTTGTGCGAAAATTTGAATTTATGGACGTTTGTTCCTCTTTCCCGCAAGAATCACTGAACGGATTTAGAAAAAACTTGGTAGCTAGCATAGTTTATAACTAGGATTAACACATAGGTTTTAATCCCGATTTTAAGTTCCCATGGGATCATTTTCGATTTGTCACGGGCGGGCCTGCGGGCAACAGCTAGTTACAAATATATCTAATTATATAACCTAGAATATAATGTAATAAATTATTTGAGTAGTTACATACCTATAGGTATCTCAAGCTTACCTAATAGCTGCGATAATTAGCACCTTTTAAATCAAATTGACACCTCACCTCCCATTTAATTCTAGTATTGTCCCAACATTAGAATAATTGACGTCTTTTGAGTCGTAACTTATGTCTGGTCAGAATATATTTGTTTAAGTGGCGTCTCGCGAGTGCATTTTTGCATGTCTTTGAGTTTAATTTTATGTCTTTTCGCACGAAGTTATTTAGCTACTGCGCTCGACGACTTCATTCTAACTGTATAAAACGTTTGTTAAAGGACTTATTAGGGTGACGTACTTAAAATGTAAGAACGAAACCCAATCACAACGGCTATGCTGTCCGTTTGTCACCTGTCACAAGCTGTAGGGCATGAACCATGTTGTCAGATAAAATTCCAATTCATAACAAAAAAATAAACTTGGGTTTCTCAATATTCCGAATTTATTAATCTGTTTCAATTTGATATAATAATATAGAACTGCTTTTTAATATCTACATAGAAACAAAAATTAACAACAGTTTAAATGAACTATTTTAAACTGTTTACACGTGTTAATTAAATTAAATATAATGTTATTGAATGTATTTTATGTTGTAGACATTTAATTATTACGACCTGTTATTATCGTATTTAAATAATGATAATTTTGTGCGCTTAGTCATAAATAGGAACTGACAGGTCGATGTGGAAGCAAGATAGAGCAATACACGGCTTAGAGAAGCTTCTCTATCTCTCTTTCATGCCTGCAACCCAACCTATATCTTGTCTCTCTCATACCTGGAACAGTATTATTTTAACACGAGGTAGGGTTTCAGAACCCTAAGAAAATGTAATAATCGTTTTTGTAAATTTAGCCTTACAATCGAGATAGTCAAGTGTTAGACCGTTAGATAGCAAGCCGAAGCGAAAAACGCTTGCAAAATGTAATTTGGCTACACGTTTTTTTGACGCACTTTTGGACAAAATCCTTTTTATGTTCAAAGATAAATAATTAGTAACTATTTTACAGTAGCAATCTCTCAAAGGCCTGCTCTTCGAGAATTATAATACCAGAATATGTAGCATTATATTGCATCAAGACTTCACCACCCAATTGTTCATGATTATCAGAAAGAAAGAGTTTCTAAAACTTCCTATAAAAACAACCCAGAAACCAACGCAACGTTGAACAATTCTCTCTACGAAAGACTACAGGTCAAAGTCCAATAAAGCCCTGTCTATGGAAGACTGCAGGTCTCCCATGACCCTCAGTTCAATAAATGTCTATCTTTGGAAGTCTGCACTTGATTGACTTGGTCCACTTGAGCCTCAATACTAACCTGTGAGAATATAACGAAGGTCCCAGTCATGCCTCTGATGCTGTCTTCACTAATTTCCTTCACGTAGAGGGGGCAGACCACGAAGCCTCCGCCCGAGCCGAAGCCGATGAGGGCTCGCGCTCCGATCAGCGCTATTGGATGCGCGCACATCAGTTTCACTGCCCAGCCCAACTGGTAATGGAAAAACAATGTTAGATCGGTATAAGTACTATAATAGTTTTTCCTTTTGTTTATTATATTTGCCTAAAACTGGCCTGGGTGTTACTCGTACACTATTTAGAAATAAACTGATAGGCTTATATTTGTGACTTAGCACTTAGAAGTGTGAAACAAGACTCAAAGATTAAATCCCTTAGTGCGGGAGTAGTTTTGTTTCAGAAATAAGCGTTAAAAAAACTACAACACGAATAGTCTTCGTTTAAGATTTAGAAGCTGGTTTAGAGCTCTTGACATACAATTTGCGAACATAAACTTCTAAAAAGTTTTTTACTACATCAGAGACATTTCCAAAATTAAAATTTAATATTCATTGTACAAAAAAATAACGAACTTAGGTACTTACCGAAATAGGTAAAGATGCACACAACAACGCATTCTTCCGCCCAAACTTATCAGCAGCTACCCCATACACAAAGACCGCGATAGGGGCGAAGATGAACATGATGGAGGCCATCCAGGATACATCCTCCTCCGAAAGGGGAGAGTTGGAGGGGGAGGAGTCCCCCATGAGAAGGGCCTTGTTGGGGGATATCCAGCCCATGGCGGTGCCGTACGCGAGGATCGGCATGCAGACTGTAAAGAAGAAAGTTTTTTAGGAAAAATTAAGAAAAAAATACAATTGACCTTCTTTCTGTAAGGCTTATAGAGAATAAGGTTAAATAAAACAAAATAAAATCCGCCTCGAAATCGGTTTACCCATTAAGAAGCTACGGTGCCACAGACGGATACACAGACAAATATATGAATAACAGTGAAACGTAATTGCATCCCTTTCAGAAAAGAGCTTATGAATTTGAATCTTATTTTAACAGAGCATGTCTGAGAATCATCGATAGCATCTCTTTCAAGTAAAAAGAACCACATCGAAATTGGTTTGCCATTTTAAGTGCAGTGTACGGGGCCTTTGTTTCTATAAAAACTAAACGATAAAGTGTTTGTTGTAGCCATCATCCAAAATACAAAGTGCTGGGCAAACTTAAAAATTTCATATTCAAACCTATTGTTTTGACGTGAACTTAACTGTTATAGAGAAAGTCGTTAGATAATATTATAAATTAATATTCAATAAAAGCTGTCCACTTAAGATTAATGTCCTTATTTGTTTACATTCTTCACTACTTTCTCTGGTTGTGCAATATTTCCTAGGTTTAAGCTTTTTTTCTTTTGCAAGCATTTTTTTCTTATAATACAATGGTGTGAATTATTCAATCATGAGCTGACGTGACACGGTCGTTATCCGACCGCGGTTTGCTCGTTATCGAGGACTTCGCTTGGGTCCAAAACTAGTCGGGCAATCCCGATAAATATTCGTGAGTTCGTCGCATCATTCAATGTGTTTGTTGCTTGACTCAAATACAAAAAATTGCTTAATCCATACCGAAGTTCTAAAGGGGAAGACATACATTATAAACTGACGAATACACAATATCTTCCTTTTTGAATTAGAAAATAGTAATCGTTAGTACAGTCATAAATTTTATGGATGTAATTTTTTTGTTTTTTTTTTTTTAACATTCGAATTCGCAAGTAGTCCGACTCGCACTTGGTCGGTTTAATTGTGTTTGAGATCTCTGCAGTTTGTTTGTGAGCAGGATTTCATGCCGTCTTCTGTGGACTGCACATACTTGCTTAGTGGTTTAGTACCATTTAAGGCCTAGTCTATAATTATCTCGAGTATTTTTGGCCTATCCAGTCAGGTAAAGTTCATTGGACTATTATAAAAATAGCGTGTTGAGTAACTGCTTTCGCTGCTTTGTTATTAATTACATTTGATACTTAGTTGTCATGAAAATAAGGTATATTTCTGTTTGTAACATCAAATCATTATCATCTAGCCTTTTGGTTTGGGTCAGCTTCTACTCTAACCGCTTACCTCTAATAATCGATGCAGCTAAGTACCAGTGTTTTACAAGGAGCAACTGCCTATCTGACCTCTACACCCAGTAAACTGGGCAACGGGATACCCCTTAGTCAGACTGGTTGTTAGACTTTTTAACTACCAGTAAAGACTGCCAAAAACAGCCTGTTATAAATAACAGCCGGGATACACAATTTAACATGCCATCCGAAGTTATGACCGTATCAAGCGTAGCTTAACTTGTTCATTAGATTAATGATTTATCTGAATAACTGTACTATGGATTGAGAATATGAAAGAAATGAATCGAATATAATTATATTTTTAATTGCAGTCCCATTCACTATTGATAATGAAGCTCGCTTTAATTAATGAATACGTGTCATTAAGTCGTTCTCATGGTTAATTAAATAGACTATTTCTTGTTATATTGTCTATAAGTTGTATTGTCATACTACATGGCAAATGCTGTCTCGCATCAAAGGGACTTTGATCAGTAAGTGTACTATGAACTTTTATTTTACTCTTTGATAAGGTGGATGAATTCTCATGGGGATAGGGCTGTGTATGAGGATTCCTCCCTCGGAAGAGGAAGCGGGTATTGTCAGACTCTTACTAAGCCTGAACCGGGCTACGTCATCCGCGTTTTGGTAGCGATGAGTTACTAATTATATCATCATCCTAGCCTTTTCCCAACTATATTGGGGTCAGCTTCCAGTTTAATCGGATTCAGCTAAGTACCCGAGTTTAACAAGGAGCGACTGCCTATCTGACCTCCTCAACTCAGTTACCTGGGCAACACGATACCCTTTGGTTTAACTGGTTGTCAGACTTTCAAGCTTCTGACTACCTGTACGACTATCAAAGATGTATGAATAACAGCCGTATAATTATCGGACTAATTTGTATAGTACCAAACGTACAATGTCTTGGCCACGTGTCTTTAAATAATTTGGCATCAGCCGTTGCTATTTAAATTGACTGTGACGTAAGGTTTGTTATGGTGTCTAGAAACGTTTCTTTTTCAATTTAAAAAGGAGGTTCTCGTTATTGATGTTGTTTTGGGGAAATCCTACTAAAATTATAAACGTGAAAGTATGTTTTGATGGATGGATGTTTGTTACTCGTTCACGCAAAAACCACTGAACGGATTTAGACGAAACTTGAAACACGATGTTTGTAACCTGGATTAATACAAAAGATAGTTTTTAGCAAGATTTTATGTTCCCGTGAGATTATTTTCGATTTTTAGCGGGTGGGCTGCATTCTTATACTATGTGGTCAAATTACGGCCATTTAAATAATAATTTTGAGAAACTATTTTCTTTAAGCAACCTAGTAATATTTTGCGTGATAGAGGAAAAAACATCCCTACATACAAACATTCGCGTTTACAATATTAGTAGGATTAAACTATCGAAAATATAATAAAACATGCTTAAGAAAACCGACAAAATTAGATTAAATAGCAAAAACTGTATTAGTTACGTAATCATCACAACGGTAAAAACTGAAGATGGGCAGACAACGAGATTTCTAGGATATCGGATGATTTACGACCTGCCTACTGTTACTCAATTTTAGTCTTCATCAGTCCAATATTCTACCAAAAAAGTCATAAGATAAAGCCTGGTGACATACAGATAGACTTACACTTGGAGTACGGAAACGTGAAAGCAAATAATAAATACCACTTTAAGTAGTAAAAGCACAAAATTTAAAACGTTAAGTAGTTAATATTTAAATAAGAATGTTAAACAAATACATACTACACCGGTTATCACTTATGGATAATCAGGGTTCCGTACCAAAAGGTACAAATGGAACCCTTATACAGACACCGAGGTCTGTCTAAAAAATAAAAACAGAAAAGTCTTTGTTTCAAATAGGTCGTATTCCACGCACTTTTAAATGTTAAAGAAGTGCCTCTATTTGCGTGGTATCAATGTCATTCCTATGGAGAAGAACCTGCAAGAAACTCCATGAGTTAGTCAAGTTTGCCTCGTTTGTCATCAGGCCGTATGTCATGAACCGTGATAGCTGGCCAGTTGACATTTTCACAAAATATGATGCATTCATAGAAATCTAAATAACAAGGTAATAGAAGTGCCAACGCCGCGTGACCTTGTCGCCACACTGGTGTCTTGGACGACACCAGCGCGCGAACTTACGCTCAGTCGCTCGCGGAACGTCGTCACAGCAAGAACCACTAAAAATGGTGTTTTGCGGCGTTTCTCAGGCTGGAAATTCATCTGCATCGTGTAATAACATAAATAAATAGATAACATTTTATCGGTAAGTAAATTATTGCAGTAATATTGATGTTATTGCAAAAAATCAATTTCAAAACATAACCTTTATTATAAACCATATTTATATCGCACCATCCTGCAACAATTGCATTCTTTACTAATCATTGCCTCTGCAGTAAGAGACTTACAGAAATGCACCGTTGTAAAAAGAGAAATGTATAACGAAAAATAATATTTATCAATGCGATCGTATTTGTAGTGGTACGGCCGCACAAAACTGTCGGAAATAGTGATGTGGTTAAGTGCGGACAAATTATCCAAAATTAACATTGTATACGAAAAGTAACAATTTTAATAGTCGTTTGTTTTTGTGAACATATTATTGAATATATTTTTATTTCAGAATCCCGCAGGTTGCAAATAAATACAAAAGACAAGTGGATGACTACCACGGGTAAACGAAATTGGTACCCTACAACTTAGGCCGAATATACACTATGAAATTAGTTGCATGCTTGATAACTTGCCGCCCGCCGCCGCCCGCGCCCCTCTCCATTTTTACGGCTCGGACCGCGCTCGCAACTGAATGTTTCAAAAAGTACGCCTTGCGTTATAGCATAGCATTGAATAAAAATTGCAATTTAAATTTATCCAAATCTCAGAAATACCTATTTTTTTATTTTGAATGTTTTCTAGTCATTCGATACATGAACTGGGCTGCTTTTGTAAGACGACTAAAAAGTCACCGTATATACCAAACCTACCTACCAAGTATTTCCTAATAATATTTTTTTTTGTCAACCGACAATTAGCGAATTTTTTTTTGTACGGAGGTACATATTATAATGTAATCCATAGAAGAATACAACAAAAAACATTGTCACTCATAATTTCGTCTTTCATTATATTTCGGATCCGTAGTCAATCCCTAGTGTAGTTTACGTAATCACTACAACTAATGCAAAAAAATGCAATGACTGTGTGAGTTAGTGAATCCATACAACGACAAAGTCAACCTTATTACAATAGACGTACGGCCTAGTGTTGTTTGCTTGGTCTTCTCGATGTTAATGTTTGCGTGATTGCGTAGTTATTTGCTGTGAATGTGTTGAAGCCCCGCCCACCGGCGACATGCGTTTCGATAGATCGCCGCGGTATATGCCATTTCTATTACCTTGTTATTTAGATTTCTATGGATGCATTACTCTCACCGGTACAACAAGAAATACTAAAAGTTTAGATCAAGGTTAAGTGACGGTTGGTAAGGTACATTTGTTGAGTGACAAATAAAATTGTGTTACAAACAAATTTATCCCATAATTGGTCTTCGATGTTTTTCTGTACGGAACCCTGTGTGTCGCGACTCCATCTCAGACTTGCAAGGGTTTTTATATTATGTATAATAGATTTGTAAACAAATTAGGATTATTTGATTGCTATTTCTCCTTAAATCCGGTTTGAATATGTTTAAAAGGTACTCAAACCAGTTATGGGGCCCTTTTTGTGGGTTAATAACTAATTTAAATACGTATTAGACAAAATATCGATATTTATGATCAATTAATCGATAAATTCGATGTTTTCGTTTTCAGGTACTTTTTAAACGTTTTTAGCAATGACTCTAGTTGCGTGATTCTAGAGTGTTATTCTTATGGAGATGGACAGAGAAGAAAGTTGTTGCTATTAAAAGAGATAAAAAAAAATCTGTATAATAATAGTACGGTTTTGTAAAAACAAAGAAAGCACGTACACGGTTTGAAGTGCTTAATTTCGAAATTGTTTTGCGCGTTATTGTAGTTTCACACATTTCTTACGTTTTGCTTGAAAAGGATAGGTTTGGGTATTTTTTTAAGCATTTATTATAGGGACGGTGTTTTTTTTAATTAAACCAATGTTTTTTATTTACTCTTTTACATAAGCGATGTACAATGGTGGACTTAATATTTGAGACATTAGATACTAATTAATTATAGTTTTGATACAGTGGTATAAAATAATGTAGAGATAGAAAGAAGTAGAATTTTGAAAAAAAATTGTTGGAATATTTTTTAGAATTAAATATATTTTTTTATATAGGTAATGATTAAGTTCCTATTCGTTTACTTTATGAAAGACCAATTTTTTTTTCTGTATACTACATAATTTAGTTTTCCGTTTTAACATACTGTCAAAAATATTTTTTTACAATAAATCATCAAATACTGTTATGTCCATAAATAATGTCACAGTTAAGTAAAAAAAATAACATTGTCTGACTCTGTCTGTCGTATATAAATCTGTACAAAAATAAACGCAATTGTCACTTACAGGCACATGAATAACAATTATCTTACCAACAATAGACATTAAAATCTGATTGTGTTTGTTTCCCATTTTCTCTTCCTTTGCCGAACTAACTTTATACACTTTATTCACCATTTTTTTTAATAAAATAAAACACTATTCAATACACAATAAAAAAAATATTCACTCAATAATTTTCTATTTCAAATTTATTACTTGTAAAAATAAATGTATTCACAAAATAAATATTTTTAAATTTATTTTTTATTTATAAATTAGAGTTGAGACTTGACAGTTTGATGTTTGAATTTCGATTTAGTTTGAATGTGACGCGTATTCGCGATGTAACGCGAAGACAACGAATGCGCAGGCGCACTGTTGCGTGCTATCATTATCCCTTACTTATATATTAGCTTCAGATGTAGATGACATGTCTTATATCTATTTAATGTATACCTAGAAATAAAAACAAATCCCTCCTTTTTGTGCAGTTGAGAAAATTTTATATATATAAATAAAAAATAAATAAATAAATAAAATTTTATCTATGTACATAATATTAATGCTATTCACTTTTTTTGAGTTTTCTAATGCTTTCATTTTATACGAATAGAAACATCATCTTATCGAAGAGGAATATCCATACATTTCAGCGAAATTTATTGCCATTCGTTATTAAATTTAAATTTACTAAAAAAATAGGACTTCGGTGTTATTCTCTTATACATTAATATTTAGCGTACAAAAAACAATGTGAAATAAATGGATATAAATAAAGTAGCATCTGCCAAATTACTGTTTCAGACGCTTTTGTTTTTACCTAAAGACAGACTTCCGTGTTACCGATTGGGCTGTAATTGTAGCCGAGTAGCTGAAGTCACCAAACAAACTCACTGAGTGCGACGTATCGCGGGTTTCATCCCCGCGCAGGACAAGCATTTTCTCAAGTTTTTTTATACACTCACTTTTTTCTTGTTTGTTTGTTTGTGTAATAGTATGTTTATTTGTCGCTCTCGTTGCATTTCTCTCAACTCAATTTTGAAGCACTTCCTGATAAGCTAGCAGGCTGAAATTTTCAGGGTAGCTTCAAACTCGATGACAATGCAATTTACAACTATAAAAGCGGCTTGATAAAATTTTAAGGAGTGACATTAAATTCCATATTGTGCGACAATAAAATTTTATGGTAACATAGAGAGATATGATGCTCGTGGTTGAGCTATAACCGCATAAGTGATTCGATCACAGGTTAAGCTACGCTTGACGCGGTTGGTCCGTAGATGGGTGACCATCTTTGTCATAACGAGTTCCTCCGTGTTTCGGAAGGCACGTTAAATTGTGGGTCCCGGTTATTCCTACATCTTTGACAGTCGTTACAAGTAGTCAGAAGCTTGAAAAGTCTGACAACCAGTCTAACCGGAGGAGGTCAGATAGGCAGTCGCTACTTGTAAAACACTGCTACTTAGCTGAAACAATGCAACATTGGTCATTGGCTTGTTAATCAAACGGAAGATAAATTGACTGTAGATAAAATAAAATTATAGGTTGGTGACAAAAGGAGATAGGTCAAAAGAAGACAGGTTATCGGATGACACGGTGCATTTGTCTTAAGAATCTAAATTAGGGTCGTTTTATAAATGGTTTGGAATATATATCAATTTCTATGTAGGTCTTAGCAAATGTTTATTAATAACTATCTTCTGTACCTTATATCACTTTACTCTTTTACTTGGATTTTTGTCTGTCACCGCAGTAAGCCGCGCTCACACAAAATGTAACTTAGCTTTTCGCAGTGGATTGTACATAATGTACATCCCAAAGACATTTTCTTTACAATTTTTTCCTGCTCAATTCGTTCGGGACGTATAATGTCACAAACATTCAGACAATACCGTCAAACTTCCTTCTTCAAATAGACTGTTTGAATATCTGTGGCATTTACACCTCTCTTTTTGCGTAGGAGAATAATAAAACTATACGTATTTATTTCTAGTTTTCCTGAGGCAGATTACATTCGTCAAAAGCATAATTATAATACTCAAGATTGCCTTAAATCCAGGAACTCTGTATAAACATAAACACGTGTAACAAGATATAATATAATTCACGAAAATTTATAACAGCGCTTTATAATATTTATTTGCATCAAGAGGAAAATAATAAGTACGAGTAAGTAGTACGAGGAAAACTTAATATGTTTTCTTAAAGCAATATAGATTTAAAAACAATGAATAATAAAAAGTGCAACTTGGGGGGATTTTTGATGAGGAAGCAATGCGCCAGAAATTCGCAAGAAGTTTTTTTTGTCTAATGGGATATATCAAATGATTCCTTTCGCTTTGGGTTCAGCGGAAGGGAGTGTCAGACTTCTACTTTTAATTCCACACCTTTCGGACAATGCCTGGCCTTGCAAGGTCACATATTCCCTGGAACTAGCAGAAGGAAGAAAGAAATCCGGGGAGTTTTTGAACTGTAATCTATGGAGTTTCTTGCAGAATCTTCCACAAAGGAACGGCCTATTAGAGTTATTAGATCTGTAATTTAACGTTTCTTCCACGCCTTTTTAAAATCTATTGGAAATAAAGGCCATTAATATCTTTAATATGACCTACGTATCTGGCTGCCTATGTC
Source organism: Trichoplusia ni (assembly GCF_003590095.1). Taxonomy (NCBI): domain Eukaryota; kingdom Metazoa; phylum Arthropoda; class Insecta; order Lepidoptera; family Noctuidae; genus Trichoplusia; species Trichoplusia ni. Next base: position 3,746,447 of record NC_039482.1, on the reverse strand, counting down.
CGCCGATCGAGATATCGGTCAGACATTGTTATTATGGTCTAAACAGTATGGGTTTACGCCCTAAACTTAAAAACTACTTATAATATTAAGAGTTTTTGGCGTTGCTATATCATAATTAAGTAATTCAAAGTGTCTTAAATAATCATCTAATACGTGTAATCTCTCCAAAGTCTTGTAAAATCAGTTGCAATTCTAACCTAATTTAAATAGGCTTAAGATTGAAATTGGAAACGCAGAACAAAGCAAAAACTTTAGGTCAAAAGTGTATCTACAGATAAAGAAACGTAGTATGGGGGATTCCTGATCAGAGGTACTTTACATACACTTTACCCTACATGATTGCAACATAATATATCTAGGGCATAAATGAATTTTCATTAATATTAAACAATAGATGCAACGGTTCAGCCATTTTGACTTGTTAAGCCTTACTGGTTAATAGTTAAAACGCTGGTTAGATTGCTGGCTTGCTAGCTGCAGCCTGTGGGCCCGCTTGCTATAAATTGAAAATAATCCCAGGGGAACATAAAATCGGGATAGTAACTCCTAACTAATCCTATATTTTAATCCTGGTTATGAACTAGCTGTGTACCAAGTTTCGTCTGAATTCGTTCAATGGTTTTTGCGTGAAAGAGCAACAAACATCGAACAAACTTTCGTGTTTATAATATTAGTAGGATGATACCCAAGTGCTACGATTGTTGCAATGGTAAGTCATAATTTGTAGGTTCCAATCCTGGTATAGTCTCATGGGGTCGTTTCCGCAAGGTCTGCGCGAAAATCAAGTCGTACATATGTTGTAAACATCAAATTAAATTTCACTGATAAAAAATAAAACTTACTGTTCTGTTAGGAACATTCTAGGTTTTATTTGAAAATTTCATTATTTGCTGAGCAGGATAATGTCTTAAAATAATTAAAAAAGTCCACATCACTGTTACCATAATTATTTATCTGAATTGGGCTTGAATCTAGAACATCATCATACCAAATTTTTTAGAAGGTTCGAGAAAGTCCTCCACCTTGAGTTACATTGGCGGCGATGACATATCACTTTTGATAGCACATCTCCGCTACTCCGCAATGTGTTCCGACACGCACCGTATTCCTCAGATTACGAGGTGATTGCCCCAAGTCGTGTCTCAATTTGCTGAGAAAAAAGGGGTTCCCCTTCGTCTGGTTATTTAAAATGTATGCCGCAACAGCTTGTATGGTTACAGGAAAAAGAACTCGTAATGACTCAAGGTTTCTTCTTGTTGCTAAGTGTTATTACAATAGATATGATTATCACGGAGACACACATCAGACAAATCTGATATTTTATTAGTAATTTATCCTAACTTCACAACTTAGCTGTCTCCCCAAAAGCGATGTTTATATATGACTCATGGTACTAGAAAAGTGGTTACATGCTCTCTGAGTGTACTATATGTACACGGACAAAGTCGCTGGCACAGCAGTTGAGCTAGTGCAGACGCTGTTAGTATTTTATAAATATCACTCTGCTGGCTAGCCTCTTCCTATATAGGAAAGGTTTCAGCATTAAAGATTAACGCTAACTCACTGCTAGTTGGAGATTCTAGAACCAATATTTGGAATCCTTGTATCCTCACATTTAACATTTTTCAGTGGTGTCTAAGAGTAATTACGAAAGTTCACATTGTAACGAACATGCTTTGAAATCGAACCTGAAACCTCATGCTTAGAATCCGTCCCTATAACCACAAGACCACCACGATTTGGCCAATACTGGTACTATGGCTTTAACACTAATAGTGGCTGCCAATATGGCTTTTGCTGTATCAACATGAAACTCCATTTATCGACCTCCGATCTTTCCTAATACAATTAATTGTAGCTAATTTAAGCAATTGATGTTCTTGTATGTTTTATTAAAACACATGTAAAGGTCAATTATGTTTATATGTACAGTTTGCAACATAAATAGGGTAGGTGACAATTTTTTTATGTCCGTCAGATTTATGAATAATATTGGAAACGTGTTCTTGCTGTAGCCTGGAAGCAATTGTTTAGTAGGATAAGGTGCATATATATTAGCATAAGTAAGATCAATTTATAAGCTTTTGTCGGCTGTTTCTTTGATTTGTACTTTAATTTAGTGTATAAAACGGAAAATCCATGAGAAAAATCATTTTTAACAGTTGCGGGAATGTCCTACAAAAACAAAACGTGAAAATTTTGTAAGTAGGTATGGATGGATGTTTGTCACTATTCATCTCGCTAAAACCATGATCGGATTTGGAAAAAAAATGGTAGAGACATAGTTTGTAACCTGGATTAACAGAGAGGTTTTTATTTCGATTCGATGTAGGGAATCCGCTCGATACGGCTAGTACACAACTATTTTCATTCTTTTTTTAACTGAGTGTATAATAGGGATAAATAAACATAAAAATGACTTAAGATCATTGCAAATATCATTAATCATTGTCATTTTAATACAATATGTACTTTTTTATGTGTGTACATCGTAATTTTTTTTTTTATTTCCAGCAACTTTTGTTGCCAACGCTACATGTTAAATAAGCAAATATTTTGTTTGTGTCTGTAATAACATGTGTTGATGATCACAACATTAGTTCAAGTGAAAATGCGTCACCAAAGTTTCCGTTTCACTTTTTTTAGGCAACTTTGCGTTCCCATTATTATAGTATTAATTAACGTTTCAAAAGTAAACTACATAATTTTTCTATTTTTTATCGAAAAACGCCACCCGCAATACATAATTTAATCCAAAGATTAATTAGAACACAGATTAGCGAATCACACTAACGCTTGTCCTACGCGGGGATCGAACTCACTACACGTCACGCACGTCACGCGGTCTGGCGTGGTGACCTCAATCTCTCGGCTATCCGTGCACTCAAAGTCATCTTAGACTAAACATATACGTAAGCGTCAGAAATGACATCTTCAACACTCTCAAAGTCGGGAAACTATCCCAGAACCCTGACATTGCCACATTGGACCAATTCTCTGAGCAAACTTCAACACTTTCCTCTAAAACTCGGTTCTACAAGCTACAAGCAACTTGACCCTTTAACGTTATCATAAGGACCGGGGGGTGAACCGTAGCCGATGTACATTATAATTATCAAGATTAATTAACCAATAACTGTTATCGATAAATATAATTATGTTAAGTAGTTAGCTATGAGTTTTCCTTATTAATTCTAATGACGAATAGATACAGTTTTGTTACAATGTTCAAGAAAATGCGTTAGTGGAAGGTTAATTTTTCCGTGTGAAAAAGATTGACAGTGTCCAGGAGGAGCGTAGCTAAGCTATAACTGCACAAGTTGATCGATCAGAGGTAAAGCTACGTCTCACGCGGTCGGTCCGTACATGGGTGACCATTTTTGTCATAATGAGTTCTTCCCTGTTTCGGAAGGTACGTTAAATTGTTGGTCACGGCTGTTATTCATACATCTTTGAGTGTCGTTAAAGGAGTTAAAACTTTGAGTGTCGTTAAAGGTAGTCAGGAGTTAGAAAGTCTGACAGTCGCTCCTTGTAAAACACTGGTACTTAGCTGAGTCCGGTGAGACTGGAAGCCGACCCCAACTTATTTGGGAAAAGGCTAGGACCATGATGATATAGCATTATCCAGACATTTGTGCCGTCCCTTTATTAGCTACATTTTTGGAATTCCTTTAGTACAGGCATAACGCCATGAAAACTTTCCAAACATGCTGGGAAAATTCTAGAAATCTAGATGATATCAATTTTACTATTGATATTAATTCATAACTCATGTATTAATAGGCTCCTTCATATTAAATACGTTGGCATATATTTAACACAGAAGCTATTCATGTCTAGTCCATTGAGTCCAATCAAATGTAAAAAAGCGGTCACTCGAGACACAGTGGGTTCAGTACAAATAAGCTAAACAGAAAAATCGGTTGGGTGACAAATCAATTTTTGTATTTCGACCCACAAATTCAACAGCTTAACAACGTTGCTTAACCTCAATTATTTTTTTTTGCTGTTATAGCGGCAGCAGAAATACATATTTTTTGGAAATATCATCAAACAAATGTCTAGCCATTCGCTTGGATAAGATGGAAAGACAGGTGACGGACAGATGGACATACAGACAGACAGCAGAGCCTCAGTTATAGGATGAAATTTTAACACTATGGGTACGGAATCCTTTACAAATATATTCAATATTACTTATATCAAGCGTTTGGTAACAACACCTAACCCTATAAACGTTGTTACAAGTTGTTTCCATAAGTTAGATTTCAAAAGGAAACCTAGTACAGTCCCTAGTACCTGTCAGTCCATTTGTCACCAATAACTTCTGAACCGGCGAGATGTTATTTTTTCAGATTTCCGATTCTTTTATTGCTATAACAACAAATAATAAAAGCAAAAATCGATCTTAAGCAGCGATTTTGGTACGGTCCTAAATATGATCGATGACCAATCTTTTTGTATTTTTTTTCATTTTGCCTATTTTTATGGTAGGTACCCTCAGTTTCAAAATCTAAAGTGCACTTAACCGGTTTTCATTGATTTAAGTTACACAAGAATTCAACCGATAATTTTAGAAAACTTATTGTACCGCCATAAAGCTTTTCAGTTAAAAACCCTTTTCTATGCTCACTAGAGAAAAAAGGACCCAAACTTTCCACTCCATTTCAATTACGTCTTAATTTGCAAATCAGATGGCAATCAATGACCCAGTCTTATCCGATTATAAAGAAATGATTGAGGTGCACATGACAAGATAAGGTAGACACAACAGTGCGTCAGAGCGCGCGCGTGCTGGAGGTCAAGAGATAATGGTCATAGTGCAAGTGCTGATAAAGCGTTGTCTACCTATAGGAACATAAACAAAGATGGATTTTTTTACATGTGCTAATCTCGTGAACTGTTAGTGGTTAGGAAGTATCATTTGCTAGCTATTTCAGGCGAATCCGTCCGTGTGGACGTCAGTTTTCCGTGCGCTGATGTAATGATAAAATATAGCCTTGATCCACCACCCCTAAGTATTACTACCTCAAAATTGGAAACCGCTGTGAACATATTTATTTATTTTAAATAAACAATAAATAAGACAAAGCGAAACTACAGATACTTTCGCATTTATAATATTAGTATGGATTTTATATGGAAGGTCAACAATTGCGAGTAGATCAACATTTTCTCTCGAAAATATATTCTGGGTTGAAAAATGCCTTGAGATGGGTAAGTAAAAAAAAATACTCATATTTTAAAAATTGGCAAAAATGAGTAAGAAGATTTGACTTAGACTTCTCAAAATTATACACAGAAGTGACATATCGCGAAAGTTCTATTCGCTGTAATTTGATCAATTTATGTTTGCGGGGCGATAGAAAAAAATACGTTCCATTTCTATTCATTAAAATACATGACGGATATTAAAGTAGTCATCATTAGTATTGGTCGAACAGCTCTTTAGGCGCGCCGGAAAACTCAGTTAACGTTCATGAATTGTGAGGTGGTGACTGTTCATTATGTTATCGTAATGACTCTCATGATACTCATATTCCTAATGGATATTTTTGAAAAAAATTGTAAGATCGATATCCATACAGCTAATGGAATCGATCTGGTATACCTAAATTAAGTAGTCAGTGTACTTTTGAATCGTATTGAGTCGTGCCCACATATAACTTGAAAATTTTGTATTTAAAATAGATCTTATTCGGGCTAAAAGACTCGATAATACTAAAACTATAAATGTCTTTTTTGAAGAAGATAAAAAAATGGAGGAGGAATCGAAAGGCAAAACGCTTGTTAATGGGAAACATGGTCGACAAAGATATTCAATCGATGCTTCGTCCATTGAACTTGATGCCAAACATCATGCTATATCCAAAATATTTTATCAGAGATAATTATATCATCCCAATTACGAAGATATTTAAAGGATTGTGTGCAACAATTTTTTACTTGTCTACGTACACGTATCGAGTTTACGAATCACATAAAAATATCAACGTTTCGAAAACCATCGATTTCAAACTCGTTGTGTCCATTTTCGATGTTTTCAGTTATACCTTTGGTTATTTTATGATTTTCTTTATTAACGTCATTAGATCAGAAAACAACATTAAATTCGTCTTAATTTATCAAGACGTCCATAGATTTTTGGTTACCAGAACTGGTTTCCAGAATGCTATCATTGCGAATTGGATATTTATTCTGTTAATCATCTTTTGGTATACTTCTATAGTTATTTATGAAATATTTTTTTCGAGTACTGCTAAGAACACCAGTATTTGCGTTCTTTTGTTGCTAATTTTTGATTCAAATTTCATATACGCTATAAGACTTATTAAGCTTGTGAAAGACAAAGTTAATTTAATGAATGGAGAAATTCTAAGTCTTAAAAATGTAAGTGTAGACAAAGCGAATTGTAAAAAAATGTTTCAGGCTTATGATGATATTCTAAAGTGCTATGATAACATCGTTATTTCGTTTCGGCTACCTGTAAGTGATATTGTATGTATTACTTTTTTTTAATCAATTGCGCCATATAAAAGTTGTCGGTTACGATTTTTTTCTATGTTGGGCTTTTTTAAAATTTAAAATTTTATCTTGTTTTCACTGTTGTTTCATCTTAACCTAAGGTGGCACTACTTTTACGTTTCAAAATGTCACCTCTTGATAGGAATGATATTCCCATAAGCAATTTTTCTATTTTGGCCCTCGTAATCCCTCACTTTCTTTTTCAGATTCTACTTCATGTAATAAACATGATCAGTCATGCTTTATGTTATATTCAAGTGGCATTAGACTCTATAGATAAAACAAGACAAATGGATTATTATAGTGTAAGTACCAAATCAGATCCATAATTAGGACTTTCAAAAAGTTTAGCAATTGAATATCATATAATAATTTTTACTACACAGATAGATGAATGGTATAGGTCACCATGTCAAACCTATCGTAAACGTCGTCTCCTTAGAATTCGCTATTGAATAGGAGAAGAATCTGTGTTAAGTCTGGGTGTCCTGTGTATGTGACTTGAATGCTTGTAAAAAAACGGTACAATTCTTTACTGCGGGAGACATTTTCCTTTAAATTAATAATCGATTTTGATATAGAAGTGAATACGCTATTGCGATACTAACCCCTCTGAATAATGAAATTAATTTTATTGAATGACATCTACAGTGGTATTTCGACATGAAAATGTATTTTGTCAACTCAAAGTCCTGTTGACAAAATCTATACTCTATACTAATATATAAAGCTGAAGAGTTTGTTTGTTTGTTTGAACGCGCTAATCTCAGGAACTACTGGTTCAAATTGCAAAAATCTTTTTATGTTCAATAGACCATTAATCAAGGAAGGTTTTAGGCTATATAAAATTACGCTGCAACTAATAGGAGCGAAGATACAATGGAAAATGTGGCAAAAACAGGGCAGGTATAAATCATAACTTATATCTTCTAACCACGCGGACGAAGTCGCGGGCAACAGCTAGTAATAAAATATACCCCTTCATGCTAAGATTCAACCTTAGTAACATTTCTCTTCTAGCGCCAATTAACCATAGCCGTGGGTTTATGGTTATCAAAATCTATAATCATGCATATAGCGTTGTGCCGGACTGCAAACCAGTTTTATTTGGAAGTCGAAAATGTGCAATGTTCCTGTTCACAAGTTTTGATGACAAACTGTTCAGGCAAGGAGAGAATAATTATTACAGTATTTTTTATTATTCTTTTATGTTTTTTTTTGCCTCATGGACACCCTTTCCCGGGAGAGAACGAGTAGTGTCAGACTCTTACCTACTGACTAAACCTAACCGGTGACGTCATGTGGAAATGCCGAGCACTACATCTCGTGGGTCATCATGATTTAGTGTCTCTCTGCTGGGAAAAATCAATGCATCTCGCAAACCATTTCAGGGCTGACCTCGGCGCTCCATCGAAATGCTCCCATTGTGTATCTTCCTTTTCCCAGGGGTCACCATCCATGCAGTTCATTTGACTTACTCTATCTTTCTTAAGCCTGCCAGTCTGTTTGGAAACATTTATAATCCCTAAGTTACAGCGCAGTATAGTGTTTTTGGTTCGATTTAATATACAACATAAATATTTTGGTCCACACGAATTTTCAATTTGACAAAAAAGTTGTCTTTTTCGATTTGCCAAGCAGTATTGCAGTCTATTTTGTGTTTGATTCGGGATCAAACGAGATACGTAACATTTTCATGAAATTAATGAGCTCATTTTAAAAGCTCGATTTTTTCCCCCTGATCCTAAATAACCTTTTATATGGTAAATGTGGACTTTGTACATGGTAAATACTCTGTTGCAGATGAGGTAAAGAGGCTCTGCAAGAACATCCAGCGCTTACACAGATCCTCATTCAACAAGATCAGTGCGTGTGGACTGTTCTATGTGGACGCGACCTTACCAGTGTGTGCTTTGGGGCTACTGGTGGATCATGTCATTATTTTACTGCAATTTGCATTTCTATGATTTTTATGTTATTCATAACGGTACTGTTAAACAGTCCCAATAAAGAATTTCTGAATAGCTTGTTTTGCGCTCTCTCTTATTCATCTGATACGCCTAGAAGACAAATTATCTTGTTAGGTTGGAGCCTATAGGTTATTTGGAAAAGCATTAGCAAGGAACAGAACTTAAAATTCTTTTTGACCGATTTCGTGACTTTGCCTTATCAGTTCAATGCATTCGGACAGATTATGCGTCCGTCTAACCTCTTAGTAAGTAAGTAATTACCAGAAAATGATACAGCATGTACAGTGTTCGATACGTCAAACTGATTAGAACATATGTTAATTATGTCCTATTGGTTTGGTTAGAATTTAACGAGGTAAACTTGGTAAAAGGGTTACCTTATAACGACTTGATGTTCCATTCGAAATATTTGATGAACTCTTTACTCACCATAATCAATTGAATATATTCTACAATATCTATATTATCACTCATACTAATTAAATAAAAAACTTACTCTTCGGTTAGATAGTATTATATTATTTACTGTCTGGGTGGATTTGAAGATTATTGGTGGATGAAAATCAGCTACAAAAAAAAACGACGTAAAAGTCTGCCTCAAATTTGAATTTTCGTAAAATCCTGATGAACCGTGTCCATACGATGCAGATAAAAACAAAGGAAATATCGTTCAACTGGAGGAAATATAGAGTAAAACAATACTTTAACAAGTCCATCGACAAAAACATTCAGTCAATCCTTCTTCCTTTAAATCTCTTACATAACATCATGTTGTGCCCTAAATATGCTATCACGAATAATAACATTCACCCAAACTCGTCAAAATTCAAACTCATTGTGCGCAGCAGTTTTCTATTCAGTCATCATAGGATATCGCACTTACGAGTACCACAGCAACGAACGTTTGCGAACGAATTTCAATTTCGCTTACACTTTGACATATTTTGACATTTTATTTTATACTTATGCTCATTTCATGAACTTTATCTTAAGTGTTACGCAAACGAAAAGGAAAATAATCTTTGTTCTGAATTATCAAAAGGTCCATCGTTTTTTTGGCACTAGTACTTCCTTCCATCCATTCAGTTTTTAATTGGTTTAGCGTTCTTCTGATTATCTGACGACTTATTATTTGACGGGCCGGTTGGTTGGTTAGTGACCCTGACTGCTATACCGATGGTCGTGGGTTCGATTCCCGCCCAGGACAAATGTTGTGTGATGAGCATGATGAGTTCTGGTGTCTGGGTGTAATTTATCTATAATATGTATGTATTTAGAAATATATAAGTAAGTTTATCAGTTGTCTGGTTACTATAACACGAGCTCTGCTTAGCTTGGGATCAGATAACCATGTGTGAGTTGTCCCTGGGTATATTATTATTATATGTATATTATATCATCTGGCATGTTGTATTACTCGGTGCCAATGTTTCATTCGGTCTTCTACTCTACTTTGTGGTTGTCGATACCATTACCCTAACGTTTGATGTGAATGTTATCTACCGCTATTAGACTGATTAGAATTCTGAAAAATAATGTCGCTTTAACGAAGAATAAAATAAAGAGTCTTGGCGATGTACAAGCAGACCAAAAACATTCTAGTAAATTGTGGAAGGCGTATAGATTTTTTCTAAAATGCTACGATTATTATAAAGTGTAAGTGTAAAATTTGGATTAAGACGTGATTTCAGTTATTTTTTTTTAAAACTACTTGAATCATAATATTTTTTTTTCAGATTCTACTTCTATCAATAGATCTGCTAGTTCATACATTTATTTACGTTGAATGCATCATGATGATTAATGTTTTTGGGAATGACGAAAACAAGTGTAAAAGTATCTAGTAAAAAATCGAAAATGTTATGGCTTTATTTTTGCCAAAAATCTTTACAAAAAATAAAAAAGCTACAGCAACTATTTCGTAGGTTTTTAATCTGTTCGGATCGTGAAAGGGTTACCTCAAAACTTAAATTCTTTAAAATAATTGATGAAATGTTTACACACCACAATTCAATTAATATAACAATCAATATTAAAACTGTCACTCATAGAAACTAAAACAACAAACTGCCTCTTCCATTAGAAGAAGAATTTGTGGGTCACCTTCAAATTCTGATATTTGAAGTCCATCCTGAGGTTGGAAAAGTAAATATTTTGTTTTAAATTCCGGATAAAAAGAGTTACTACACTGATTAACGTAGAGGGAATGGAGAAAGTGTATTACATGAGGCAGAGTACAAAAAAAGTATTCTTGAACAAGACAATTGACAAAGATGTACAGTCGATGCTTCTGGGACTGATCCTGATACCAAACTACATGCTATGCCCCAAATATCAAATATCAAATAAGAAATAATAATATAACCCCACATTCCTAGTTGCTTGGAGGATTGTTTGCAACAATTGCTTTTTTAGCTTTGTACCTCTGCGTATATCGAGTTTATGAAGGAAATGTATACATGGATGAATTTAAAGAGATCCGTTTAAGACTCGTCGTTTCTATTTTCGATATTTTCAGTTATTTCTTTGGATACTTTATTATTTTCTTCGTGAATGTCATTAAAACCAAAGAAAATATTGAGTTCGTCTTGAAATATCAAGGGGTCCATAGATTTCTTGCTACCGGGACTGATTTCAAGAATGTTATCATCTGGATTTGGTTATTTGTTCTTTCAATTATCTTTTGGTATACTACAACGATCATTTATGAACTATTTTGGGAATTTGCCAACACTTCGTGTCTTCGTATATGTTTTGTGCAAATCTTTGATGCGAACAACATTCACGCTGTCAGACTTTTAAAGCTTTTGAAAGATTAAGTTGTTTTATTGAATGTTGAAATTATGAGCCTTAAAAGTGTTCGGGTTTGCGAAGCGAATTGTAAGAAATTGTTTAAGGCGTATGCTGATATTCTAAAGTGCTATGATAATATCGTTTTGTTATTTTGGCTACCTGTAAGTTATATTTACGCATTTTTATGTCTTTTTTATGGAGAAAAGATATAGGTAACACATTTTTAAGATTTTCACACTTTACATTATTTTACAGCCTTGTGTAAGGTAACCGTGACATTTTGTAGGCTCTCGTTAACTTTTATGTTTCCTTGCAGATTCTCCATCAAACAGTAGACATGATAGTTCGTGCTTTAGCTTATATTCAAGTTATATTAGACTCTATAGAGCAAAGACTGGATATTCATAATGTAAGTACCAAATACTTTCCCAGTGGAGAACTATTCTACAATGAAGACAAATCTCTATGAGACAACAACGCTATACGAAATACAAGTGATATTATTTATATATACTAATATATAAAGCTGAAGAGTTTGTTTGTTTGTTTGAACGCGCTAATTTCAGGAACTACTGGTCCAAATTGAAAAATTATTTTTGTGTTGAATAGACCATTCATCGAGGAAGGCTTTAGGCTATATAACATCACGCTGCGACTAATAGGATCGAAGATACAAAGGAAAATGTGGAAAAAACAGGGAAAATTATTTATCTTCTTATAGAGGGTTACAGTTAAAAAATTCCCAACTGATATTTCTTAACGACGCGGACGAAGTCGCGGGCAACAGCTAGTTACAGTATAAAATTCAGTTTATATTTTTTAGGTACAATAAACCATATTTGTCAGCTTATGGATAGCCAAATCTGTGAATGCAAATCAGTTTTATTTATAAGTCAAAAATGTGCAATGTTCCTGTTCACAAGTTTTGATGACAAATAATTGTTCAAGCAAAGAGAGAGTCATTAAAAGTAAGAAATATTTTGACCAAACCCGAAATTCTGGTCATAAACACCGCTTTTAGACATGAGAATCATCCTGTGTCCATTCCAATATCTTTTTCTTTACTTATGGTGTCTAAATGCTGACCAAGGCATCAAGAAATACGCTGCCGTTTTCATCAAACTGGTTCCCTTAAAAAATGATAATTTTAGGGACTGTCAAGCGTTAGTTTGTAAAAAAGATCTGGTTTGGTAAGGCCTTGATTTTGAAAATTTTGTCCAGATCCAAAAGAAACTTTTTACATGGTAATTGATTTATTACAGATGTGAGATGAGGTAAAGAGGCCCTGCAAGAACATCCAGCGCTTACACAGATCCTCATTCAACAAGATCAGTGCGTGTGGACTGTTCTATGTGGACGCGACCTTACCAGTGTGTGCTTTGGGGCTACTGGTGGATCATGTTATTGTTTTGCTGCAATTTGCATTTTTGTGAGAACGCAGCTTGTTTTATACGAAAAGAGCTTTCAAATAAATAAAGCATTTGATAATCTTTTGTTTTATTTTTTGTCAGCATCCCAAAAACCGCACTGACAATTTTCCAGTTTTTCAGATGGTACTGCAAATTTCACTAATAAATAACTTTCTAGCCTAATTGTCCTTAGTTTTTCTTATTTCATCTGTCATTCCATCCTCACCCAATAACGGTTTCGTACCCATTTACTATCTTTATTTACAAATTTTAAATCATTCTAATATCTAAGTAACAATAAATTAGGTTTCTATCCTATTTTGTCGAACTCTAACGAAGCTGCACGAAGTTCTTGTCGGGTCTGCAGTCACCGTGGAAGGTAAAACGTTTGCCACTGAATTTCTTCAAAGTTGTCAGTAAAATGTTATCAATATCATTCCTAGATCGGCCACCAGGGAACAATCTCGGCCTTTATTTAAGTATTTTTGTTAAAATCACCATGTAGCTATCACGGTTCATGAGTTACAGCCTCAGGCTTAAACTGAGTGGCTTACATAAAAATTGTATTAGCCTCTGACCGTACTGTGACATGATTGTTCTTAATACTACTACTAACGTAAAGCACAAGATACTTTGTTATATTTAATCATATCTACTAATTTGCTGCGAAGATGAATGAACGCGTAATCTGACCGAATCTCACAAATGTGCTAAAATGATGAGGCAATATTAAGTGACTATTCACAAATTTATTTTTATATCAGCAGCTCAATTACATATACCTACTCCAATTGCTAATATATTTACAACCTACATATATATACCTACACTATTTAAGTGATTCGTCAAATACCAATATCATTTCAATACTTTGCGATGGCTCCGATCTGATTTGACCATTCGTTTGCACGGATTTTCAATGTTCCGTGACCGGAAAAAAATAAAACAATATATTATCTTTTCCTGCTTTCTTTATCAGTATCAAAGGGAGAAATCACAAAAAGGCAATTTGCAGTAAAACAATGACATGATCCACCAGTAGTCCCAAAGCACACACTGGTAATGTTGCGTCCACATGGAATAGTCCACACGCACTGATCTTGTTGAATGAGGATCTGTGTAGGCGCTGGATGTTTTTGCAGAGCCTCTTTGTCTCATCTGAAACATCAAAGTATTCATCTAATAAAACTAAATTTAATTTAACGACACAATACATCATATAAAGTTCAAGACCGTTGCGGATGCTGGTTGTTGTTATGAAGGGATAACTTTTTAATGTTCGTGATTATATATATCTCAGTTTACAGGGTTCCGTACATAAAGGGTAGAATCACCGAAACCATGAACCCTAGCAACCTGCAAAGATGGAATTTCCCCCCTATGCTATCAACTCCGGACACTATAAAATGAATTCTTTGTAGGCACAAAGAATTGTCTAAGATGAAAATTTAATTGTCACAGGCTGATCAAAATTGAAAAAAAATGAGACAGCTATTAGGGAAAGTTTTTTATTCCCATGCTCAGCAATGATATTTAAATATCTTCGATGTATATTTTTTCTGATACAGTTACTCTCTCCTCACCTGAACAGTTTGTCATCAAAACTTCTGAACAGGAACATTGCACATTTTCGACTTCCAAATAAAACTGGTTTGCATACACGCACAATGCTATGTGTATGATTACACATTTTGATATCCATACACCCACATACACGGTCAGCTGTAACTAGAGTATTTTAATTTTGAAATTTCATTACTGTCTGAATTGCTTGACGACTGAGTGCCCATGAGAGAAATGACCATTGTGAATGTTGGTTAAACATTTAATATGTTCAGTCACTTCTTTTTCTCCTTTTCCGTTTCTCAATAAATCTATTCTGAAATTGTTTTCGTACTCACATTATTATCATCCATAGCTCCTTTCTCTATGGAATATAATATAACTTGAACATAAGCTAAGGCATGAAGTATCATGTCTATTGTCTGATGTAGAAACTGTGAAAAAAAAACAAATCATCTAGGGCTAAAGCTAGGGTAGCTTTATCGTATAAGGTCGGCTTCCAGTTTAACCAGATGCAGCTAAGAATCAACGTTTTACATGGACCGTCTTTCCGACCTCCTCAGCCCAGTAACCTGGGCAACGCCATACCGTCTATTATGATAGTATTTTTTCATTTGGCCTAGCCTTTTCCCTACTATGTTGGGGTCGGCTACCAGTCCAACCGGTTTCAGCTAAGTACCAGTGTTTTACAAGGAGCGACTGCCTATCTGACCTCCTCAACCCAGTTACCTGGGCAACACGATACCCCTTGGTTAGACTGGCTGTCAGACCTTTTTCAAGCTTCTGACTACCGATAGTACTGATAGTAGTATATACATATAAAGATGTATGTAAAAGATGGGACCCACGGTGAACGTGCATTCCGAGACACGGAGGAACTCATGACAAAGATGGCTACCAAGAAGGGATCAAGCGGAGGTTAATCAGTGATCGAATTATGCTGCTGAAGCTTGGCTTAAAAATTCAAAAGGTGTACGTAAGCATTCTGTAAAATTAAACATCCCTAGAAGTCTGTAGACGAGGGAATCAATGTGATTTGTTCAGATCATAAAAAAGGCTAATCGGGATATTTAACTAAGTTCTTCACCGAAAACAGATGGCGCTACCGTCGCAATTAAGCTACAAAATTCAAAACTGCACATATCACTTACTAGTAGTCGAAATGACATAACCATGTTATCATAGCACTTAAGAATATCGTCGTATGCCTTAAACAATTTCTCACAATTCTCTTGGCCTATACGTACATTTATTAGACTCAGAATTTCTTCATTCATTACAAGAACTTTGTCTTTCAAAAGCTTAATAAGTCTCATAGCGTAAATTGTCTTTGCGTCAAAAATTGCCAATAAAATATCACATTCACTAGTAGAGATCTCAGTATCCGTAAACAGTTCAGATAAGATCATACAAGTATACCAAAAGACAAGCAAAAGAACAAATACCCAATTATAGATGATAACATTCTTTGAATCCGTTCTAGTAACAAAGAATCTATGGACTTCTTGATATATCAAGACAAAATGAATATTGCTATTGGTTTTAATGACGTTAAGGTAATAAATCAAAAAGTAACCACTGAAAATACCAAAAAGCTCAAAAGTGGACACGAAGAATTTGAAATCAATTAATTTAGTTGCATCCATAGACGTGTATGTCTCATAAGCTTTATAAATGTAGAAGGCTATATAAGTAATTGTTGCGACCAATCCCTTAAATATCTTCGTATTTGGGATGATGATATTCTCTCTGATGATATATTTTGGGTACAACATAATGTTTGGTATTAAGTTCAATGGACGAAGTATTGATTGTACATCTTTGTCGACCGTGTTTTTCATCACTATGCATAAATCCTTTCGGTTCCTCCAATAACTAATTTTCTTCAAAAATGACATTTCTATTTTCATTAAGATTATTTGTGACTATTTTTTTTGAGTTATCTGTTAAGATAGTCCACAATCCGCAACTTTATAAATTCAAAGGTACACTGACAAAAATATTTGTTTTAGGTAAATTATTTGGTTTTCATTAAGTGTATGTTTATCGATTTTACTTAATGCTTTGTAAAACACTTAAAAGAATGAGCTGTCAAAAGAATATTAATTATTTTTAACCGTCTTATAAAGTGAAGTCAAGAACTTACTGGTCTTGATGAATGATAGCAGGAAGCCGTTCGTTATGCTTTCGTGTTTTCTTTATTTTTGTGGTCTTTTGAGAAATTATTTTCAATTAAGATGATATTTACCTTGAGTTTCAGTCGGATCTAGATTTAACATAATACAGGTGTTTCGTATATCAGAGATAGTTATGTAAAACTCTTCAACAAACTTTCCAAGTTCAAATTATTTTGAATCAACGTTTTCATCATCCAAAATCTAGATACTAAACTAGCGATACTGAAACCGATTGAAAATAAAATGAACACAGAGTTTTTAACATTTATTAAAGAAAAAGCAAAAAAAAACATAAAATCTTCTAATTAAGAGGACACCTTTTTTTATTTAAAAAATAGCTATTTCCGCACTATGGAGTTTAATCTGGCACAAAGAGAGACTTAGAACAAGCATTAGTGGATCTCCCAAATGCTCCTCCTACGCGGGGATCGAACCCGCGACACGAAGCGCACGGTGGGTTTGGCGTGGTGAACTCAATCACTCGACTACCCATGCAGTCTTGACTGAATAGAACTGAAACGACATTGAAATATATATCCCTTTTACAATGTGATTACATAGACTTCATAATTGATGAAGTGTTTACTCACAACTATTAAATTAATATAATACACAATATCTACCCTGTCACTTCCACTTGCTTGAACAACAAATTTTCAACTTAATTCAAAAGGTAAGCTATCATGTAATGTCTGCTGCTTTTCTATAACAGTCCAAAGAAGAGTCTGTCTTGACTTTGCTTTAACACGATACGATGAAGTTTATAAATAGTCATTATAACCCAAGAGCGAAAAAAGCGCAATTGGTATTCAACAAAAAAATCGACAAAGATATTCAGTCAATCCTTTTTCCCTTAAACTTGTTCCATAACATCATGTTGTGCCCTAAATATTCTATAAGAAACAACTTAATTTATCCGAATTCATCGAAATTTATACTTTTAGGATTGTTCGCAGCATTTTTGTACTCAGCAATCTTAGCTTATCGTACTTATAAATACCACACCCTCGAAATAATACAAACGCATTTCAACTTCGCTTATATTTCAACATATTTCGATGTTTTGTTTTATACCTATGGACACTTCATGAATTTTGTCTTAAGTGTCCTCAAAACGAAAAGGAACATCAGTTTTGTCCTAAAGTACCAAAAGGTCCATCGCTTTTTCAACACCAGTGCTCATTTTCCGTCCATCAAGTTATGGAATTGGATTGGCATTCTTTTCGTCATCACCTGGTACGTTTTTATGTTCTATGTTAACGTAACATTTAACGTACACCTTTACGTTATCATTATTCACATTATAACATTAATTTTTGACTTGAATATAATCTACGCTATCAGATTGATAACACTTCTGAAGTATAATGTTAATTTAATGAACATTGAGATAAAGAAGCTGAGCCACACACAAGTAGACCAAGATCATTGTACAAAATTGTGGAAGGCGTACGAAAATATACTGAATTGCTATGATTATTATAATTCGTCTTTCCAACAACCTGTGAGTATAATATGTAAAATATTATGGGATTAGTTTTACGATTTTAAACTATTTAAATAATTTTTTTTTCAGATTCTGCACAAAACAGTAGATCTGCTAGTTCATACATTAATTTACGTTCAATGCATCATAGTAGCCAATCAGCTTCCTGAAGCTTCTTTATATGTATGTATAATTTATGATGACATTAAAGTGCAAGTAATATTTTAGCGTTACTAAATTTGAGACACCTAATTTATCCTCTTACTGAGAAATTCTATTCGAGGAACGCGAAGCTAGGTGGAACTGATGTTGAAAAACCACAGTAAGTGGTGAGAAAGCATTAAGGCGACTTACCACTGCAACTTTTAAATAATACTAGCTATTGCCCACGGACCCGCCCCCTACGAATAGAAAAATATCCGACGATGATCCGACGGTAACTGGGGATAAAATCGGGATAAAAACTCAGATGTGTTAATCCAGGTTGTAAATTATCTATGTCCAAGTTTCGTCTTAATATGTTCAGTGGTTTTTGCGTGAAAGAGTAACACACATCAATACTTTCATACATACGGGTATGAGATTGTATTTATATCTAAGAGATGAATCCCATGGTGTGACTGTCAATCAATATTAGGTTTTCGAGACCATGTTTTTCATTTAATTTTTGGCTGGACAGATTATGTACTTACTTAAATACTTTTTTTATATTTTAGATCATTTCGGGAGGATTATTGATAGTATTTGAATGTTCAGTATGGCTGTCAAAGTTCCTAACGTTGCATATACTTGTGTGCGTGAGTGCTGAACAATTTTATATTGAACTCGAAAACGTGTTGTGTTCCTGTCAACTGGTTTTAATGAGGAACTGTTCAGGTATTTTATCTATTTACTTGAGATAAATTTTATAGTAGTTACTATAGCGAGAAAGATTCATTATTAAATTATGGAATGGTATACTCACGTGTATTTATTGGGATCGCGAATCGCGACCCCGATGCGTCAGCTCATGATTAAGGACTCCGGTCGTGTCCGAAACTAGTCGGGCAATCCCGATAAATACGCAAGAGTAAACCGTTGCAACATTTGATATTGAGCTAAATTATTCGCTCGATGTAACCTTTTAACGAATTACGAGTAAGTTTATCAATATTTTTATATATTTCGACTTCAAAAAGAAAAGGACTACTAATACGATCTCTGCAGTTTTGTTGAAAATTGAGTTCTATGTCATTAGCCGTAAGAAATCTTTTTTAATTCTAATTTGTTACAGTTGAGGTAAAGAGGCTCTGCAGGAACATCCAGCGCCTACACAGATCCTCATTCAACAAGATCAGTGCGTGTGGACTATTCCACGTGGACGCGGCCTTACTAGTGTCTGCTTTTGCTGTAGTAGCTAATTATGTCATTGTTTTACTGCAATTTGCATTTGTTTAGTATATAAAGATGGTTTTGAAAAGTCTTCAAAAAAATTGTAAAGTAATATAATGAACACTCGACTCGCTTAGGGAGCAATTGGAGTTCTTATTCATGAAGAGATGCAGTGGTGGTCGCTCACTAACCGTATCACGTTTAACAAATGTTATTTTTTTATTATCATTAAAGATTCGAATCACAATTATTGTATTTTACCTACTAACTTCATGCATGCGCATGGTTTTAACCATTTTAGCTTTTGTTTGTCATTGTTTTTATATCTTTATATGTAATGACGATAGGTAATGCTACGCTTCATACGTTCGGCCCGGGGATGGGTGACCATCTATGTTATAACGAGGTCCTCCGTGTTTCGAAAGGCACGTTAAATTTTAGGTCAATTTTTTTCATACATGATTCACAGTCGTTATGGGTAGTCAGACGATGGAAAGTTTTGAGAACCAGTCTTACTAAGGGGTATCGTGTTGCCCAGGTAACTGGGTTAGACTGGAAGCCGATTCTAACACAATTGGGAAAATGTTCACAAGTGATGTGTATTTACGGTTTAATAATAAAGAATAGAAATACAACAAACAATATTTTAGTTATTCGGAATCCTACGTGCCACTTGCGTTTGACCGGTTTTTGGTTGACAAAAAAATCCATTTTATTTAACCTGACACTGAAAATATTGAGCTCGTTTCATTAACTTAAGCAGAATTTCGAAACTACCATTTAATCACACTTACATGACAACTACTATAACTATGATGTCAATCTAAATAATTAAAAACATGACGATGAAAATCGAGATAATTAATTTTATTTTAGAATACCTAGATGGTTTTATAAATATTTAATGTGTTAGACACGGTTAGTAAAATTGGATGCCTGGAAACTTTTATAAATATAATTTGTTGTATGAGGCATAGAATAGGTACAGTGCCCGTGAACAATTAACATTTCTCAGTGACGAATCACTCAAAAGTATTGATCGAAAAAGTCAAAGACGGGGTCACTTGTCAAGAATGGAATGTCATTGAAAATTTTCCTTTCGAACATGATACAGCATTGTCTATATTCTTTATTTAGTGTTAAAAAATAGAGCTCAAAGATTAGTATAAAATTTTGTGACACAAAAGAGTTTTAATATCTAAACAGAATCTACTATAGTTCATTTTCTAGAATGATCTAGAATAATGCCATCAAACAAGAATTGGATTCGCAGAAAGAGCAGTATAGTAAATATGTTGGACAAAGTTGACAAAGACATACAATCAACGCTTTTTCCTCTTAACTTAATGCAAAATATTATCCATTGTTCGAAATATAGGCTTCGAGATAACTTTATAACTGAACATACAACCTGTTATAAAGTTGTCGCAACATGTGCGTCTCTTGTTTACTTTGCGGCGTATATCAATCGTGCTTATTCTTTGCATTTCGATGAAGCCGTCCGACTATACTTCAACTTCTTGTACATCCTCTCCTTCATCGATATCTTCTTCTACGGCATCGGTATTGCTATGAATTTCATCATAAGCATCGTAAAAACCCAAGAAAACATTCGGTTTGTGTTAACCTATCAAGAAGTTCATAGGATTCTCAAATATGGATCAGGAAATAACCTGAAACAGTTTGCCATCTGGCATTGGATGTCGCTACTAATGATTTTTAGTTTTTATTTATTTTTTGTTGTTATAAGCAACTTATTTCTTTCTACAGAGCTTACGGCTTTCACTCATTTAGTTTTAATTTGTTTTGATGCTAACAGTATTTATTCAATTTCATTGTTAAGGATGTTAGTGGATAAACTTGTGTTATTAGATGAAAAAATTCAGAACTTAAAATCTCATAGATTGGATGATGCTCATTGTTATAAGATATTTCAAGCATACGTCCATATATTGGACTGTTATGATAGCTATATAACGTCGTTTCAGAAAACGGTAAGTTTTTATACAATATAATATTCCGTAACATTCATACAGCGCCATCTAGTATCAAACTAAGCAAATGATGGGTTAGGAGTACTAGACAATAGATACACATGTTATTTCTAAACACATGCATATTTTAGATAGATTACACCCAGACACACGACACAGACTTCATCACACAAACATTTGTCCTGAGTGGGATTCAAACCTACGAAATCCGGTATAGCAGTCAGAGCGACTAATACTAGATAAACAGACCAAACATGTTTCAGATAATACCTAGATGTCAAACATTCATACAACGCCATCTATCGACAAATATCATCAAAAATAATGTATAATGATTTTTTTCAGATGCTGTTTAGAATGACCGATACATTTTTTCATGGATTGACACACATAGAGACTGGGATTCGACTCTGTAAATATACCAAATTCGGATTTTTAACTGTGGGTTGTCGCATTCCTACTTGAATCAGTTAAAATATAGTTTTAATGGCACAAACATACAATCGACTTCAAATAAAATAAAAACTACTAAGCTAATATTGGAAAAAAATACAGCTATTTCGAGTTTATTTAAAACAGGATTCAACAAAATCGGTTCATTAATTTCGAAGTTCTGAGATAACAAACAAAAATATACAGATGAATGGAAAACCTCCTTTCTGAAATCGTTTAAAAATAAAGGTCAAAGGGTCAAGTTGTTGGAATGATGAATTTTAATTCGTTTTCTTTCCAGGACTTGTATTTCCTAACGATACCCGCATGGGTGGTAAAAGATTTGGTATTGCAAACAGTGTTAAGCATCCAATGTGAAAAATTCTACTCTGCCATGAACGAAATTCAAGTTAACTGTTTAAATATTTTGTCGACGGATTGCACAGGTATTTTTTTATCCTTTCAATTGAAAATCACAACATTCCCTTCTATTCTTTTTCATACCACGTTTAAGGTTATTTCCGCATCATCTTGCTCTTACTAGTCCTGCAAGTGAAGCTAATAAAATGTTCCTGCCTTTTATTAGCGTCACTTGTATGTGAGAAAATCTTGGAATCTTAATTTGGCCCGCATCGGCCGGTCTTCCATTACACGAAGACGAAAAATTGTATTAAAAAGGGAAGGGAATAATGTTTTTTTTCTTAACTCTAAGAACAACAATTGTAAAATTAAATATATTCTTTAAAGCAAGTATATGGGATTGCTTTTGCTTTGGAGTCAAAGTACTCGAAAAGACAATTTAAATGAATAACTCAATGATGTTTTTAGCTTTGGCCTTCCAGCACCATCAGATCAGCTCTATATAATTTCAGAATATTGCTTTTTTTGGAAATCGCAGTCCAGAAAGTGAATAAAATTCAACTTGGAGAATAGTCGAAACTAAATAAAAGGCTTGTAATAATATCATCATCATCATTCCCCTGCCCTTATCCCAATTATTTTATTTGGGGTCGGCGCAACATGTCATCTTCTTCCATACCTTCCTATCGGCCGTCATCTCGAATAGTTCGAAACTACATAAAAGGCTTGTAATAATATAAACACTCAATAATTCAATTTTATTTTTGCAGTTGCTGAAAAACAGGTTATAAAAAATATGCTACGGTTGTATCGATCATCATTCAACAAGATCAGTGTGTGTGGATTGTTCTACATGGATGCAAAGTTACAGCTAAGCTTAATAGAACTACTAACGAATTATACCGTAGTGCTGCTACAATTTAACTTTCTATAATACTTCGAAAAATACCGATCAAGAAACATGGAACTTCACTCGTCTACGAGTATGTGGCACATTTAAATTTGGACCATCAAAATTATTGAATGGTCTTTGATTATGTATCATGTATTGTGTTTCGTACGGGGAGAAAATTAAAACAAGTTAAAGGTGATGTATTTTCTAAATTGTAATAATTCATTATGTTTCTTTTCTCTCTACTAAAACGGATGACTATATAAATCGTTTGTGGTCGAAAATCGAACGATTATTTATTTGGTCTACAAAACACAAAAAAATTACTACTATTGAAAATTTCTACTTGAAAATATAATAAAAATATTTTCCAAACTTTGTCTTTTACTCATTAGTTAATTTTAAAGTTGGACAATTATCATTCCCGAAATGACAATTAGTCGAAATTGCTGGTAAAGTTACAGTATAAAATTACTTATGCAGAGACGAATGAAAGAGACTTACAACATCACTCAAAATTGAACATACCTTACCTATATACAGTATGTATACAAAGCACACAGTACAACAGTACCTATAATTATGAAGTATACAAGAGGCCGTGCTCTTGACAGACATGTCAGCTACTGTCACCGTATTGTTTACCCACTATCAATAGAATAGTTGTTATTGATTAATATGTTCTGACGAAGCACCAGTCGCCAGTCAACTGCCTAATCAAAAACTTACTCATCCAGTATGTCAGTTAAAATAAGTTTGCCAAACAATAAAAAAAAATGTATTATCGATAAGAATCTTCAATCTACGATCAAGCCGTTACATATAATGGAAACTTTATTAATGAGTTCCAAATATAAAATTCGAAATGATTGTATTAAAACCCACTGCGTTTCTTATCATATTGTTTCATTCATCGCGACGATATTAAAAGTGTTAGTATCCATCTACGCTTCCATGCAAGCCGTTGAAGTCTATGGGAAAACTAACATGCTCTGCTTCAGTATTGTCTACGACACGTTTTACTTCTCCATTGGGTGCTGCCTTAACTTCTACACCAACGTCACCCATAGGCATTCGAATATCACTTTACTTCTCAAAATCCAAAAAGTGCAAAGAAATTTTAAGATTCCAACAATCGAAAATATTAAAATCAATTGGTATTGGTTCTTTGTCCTCACGACCTACTATTTCATGTTCGTCATTAGTTTTCATTATTTATATAATTTGGGTGACGTCACAATCAGTTTGTCATTGCTTTTATTTATTTGTTTTGATTTTAATATCATTTATGTCGCGAAGATTCTGAACATTTTATGTAGCAGTGTCAAGGTATGGATGCAAGAGTTGCGGCGCTCAGGATACCTGGCTCGTTCTGAATATGAGTGCTATTGGGAGAATATGTTTGAAGTATTTTTGGAAATATTTGAAGCTTATCAGTTATTGCAGAAGACTTTTGAGCAACTGGTGAGCATCCATGATCCTAATATCAATTATAATTATTCTATTGGATATGTTACGACAATTTTTAGTTCAAGAATTGCAGTTGGGAAAGAAACACTTCGCAATATACTGTATTGTACAGTGTATTCTGATCGTTTTTGCGATATATCCAAATATTATACGATAACTCGAAATGACGATAATTTCTGGTCAAGTAACGGGGGATTGATGGGTTTTATACCAAAATCGCAGTCCACTGCTGGACATAGGCCTCTCCAAGTGCACGCCACTGAGATCGATTTTAGCAGTGGATTGCGATAGGCTGATGATGATGATTATAATGATACCAAAATCGTGCTTAGTTTACCTATACGATGGTAGAAATTCGTCACCCACAAATAAACAGTTCTATTTTTCTTTTCAGTTACTATATTACAATATCAATACTTTCTCAAGAATTTTGTACGACTTAGCTTCTCATACTGAAATCGATAAATTGAGGATGTACAACAAATTCCGCGTAAGTGCTATAAAACGATACTATACTAAGCTTTGAAGTCATTAAGTCCTTGATTGTTTAAAATGTAGGATTCTGCTTGAAAATCGAAACTTCTGAAAAAATATGGTCTTATAGTTACCGTCACGAATCTTGAGCGCTGACCTTCACCTGCGCAGAAGTGATTTTTTGGGTCCCTTTTGCGGTATGAAGTGACGCGCGGAGCGGATAAAGTGCAGTGATTAGCCCGCAGTGAGGCGCAGTGCAACGCGTCATAGCCATCACTCGTGATTGGTTGAAATTCGTTCTTTGCTGCAGTTGCATGCATCACAAGACGTCGAGCACGCACAATTGTATGGCGTTTTATTTTACGATGTGCAAAGCGATGCCCACTTCCGCCAAGCGCTCGAGATCCGTGCTGGTAACTATACATTCCGAATGAGAATAAAGTAGAAGATCTTAATTTTGTTATCATTGTCTAGCGTTTTTTTCTATAGAAAATCCAAAGACTCTAACAAAACCTCTCATCTGATAGAGACTCTACCACCACGTCTTAAAACAATATTACCATAATTGTGAAAACGTGATAGCGCAATACAAGGCATAGATCGGCGTCTCTTTCACCCGCAATAATATTTCTTTCAGACGTGGTGGTACACCCTCAGAGACTATTGAAACTTTTTGCAGATAGGACGTTGAACCTAATAACCATGAATTTCGTAATAACTAGAAACAATATAATTTTAGTTCATCCTAATGTCATTCCTGACTGTTACGTGGCTGATTAAGAACATACTGCTGCAGATATATCTATGCGTACACAGTGAAGCATTCTATTCAGCTATAGGAGAAGTGAGAAACTTTTGTTATATTCAATTGAAGTCAAGGAACTGTTCAGGTAATCATGTTTTCCTCCAGATTTGATAGTTTATGACTTTCTTGTTTGTGATAGGGTGAATTTACCTTAAAGAGGATTTTTTTTTACACTATTCACATTGGCGTTATTATGACTTTGTGGCAAAGGGGGTCCTGTGTGGCTTGTCTTTTTTCCGTAGGTACGTTTTAGGATTTTAGGGACAGATCCCTACCTCCTCAAAGGTTAAAAATTGACCCTTTTTACTGAAGTTCTGCTGTCTGTTCTTGTTAACCAAGATGATATAAAATGTAAAGTCAGTTATTTAATTAACATGTTTTTTTTTATTACAGAACCACGAAAAAGAGTTTTCAAGAACGTTCACCGTGTTCTGAATGCTAGCTTCGAGAAAATTAGTGTTTGCGGTCTCTTCGTTGTTGACGCCACCCAACAAAGGAGCATAGTCAGCTTGACAGCCACCTACACCATTGTCATATTACAATTTGCTTTGTTATAAATCTAAAAAATCAGGATAATATATTATTTTTAATTTTGGAGTTGTATATTTAACTAGTTGTAATCCGCGCTCGCGGGTCCGCCCGTTACAAACCGAAAATGATCCCACGGAACATAAAATCGGGATCGGGAAAACTATCCTATGTGTTAATCCGGGTTATAAACGATCTGTGTACCAAGTTTCATTTCAATCCGTTTAGTGGTTTTCGCGAGAAAGAGGAACAAACATCCTAACATACAAACTTTCGCGTTCATAATATTAAGATCACAGAACTACTCACTTAAATAATGATTTTTAAATAACATTCTTTGAATAGCTACTTTGTTTGTATTGCCAGTATTGCCACTACTTCATATAATGACTTCGTTAATTAATAATGTTAATATACTGCAAGTAATTTTCCTAATGGTTTTTATCCATTTGCTTAGCATTTAATTTAATCACACTTTCGCCACACTTCATAAAAAACTTAAAAAACATAAAGTGGATAAAAAGAAAAACGTCAACGTCTTTTATATCTAGTAAAGGTTTTGAGGAAAAAATTCTAATTAAATTTACGTCACAATGAAGTGCATCAGAAATTTTAACGAAAAGTATTTACAAAAGAAGAAAAATCATTTGAACACCAAAAGAAATTATACACTTGAAGTACTGTTAGATAACTCAGTCGACAAAGACATACAGTCGCTTTTTCTGCCTCTGAATTTAATGGCAAACATCATTCTATGTCCAAAATACTGCATCAAAGACAACTTTATCACTCCAAATCATTTTGTGTATATCATAGCCGCATTTATTGTAACCGGTGCAATAGCTTGCCTTTTTATTCGCCAAGTCTCCATAGCTTCTGAAATGTCAATAATGGGATATTTTCATTTCTTGTGCTTATCAGCCTATTTCAACCTTTTCTTCTATTGTACCGGCTTCATTTCCACTTTTGTCTTGGATGTTATTCAAAGTACTAGACATGTCAAGTTCATCTTGACTTATCAAGACGTACATCGATACTTGAATAATTTGAACAGTGTGAAAGAGAATTGCATTATTAATTGGATGAGTATTGGAATCTTAATTGTTTGGTACTGTGTTATTGTTAGCTATGCGGTTATCTTTGAGGACATGCCTGAGACTGTCTGGCTGTATAGCATAGTTTTAACCCTTTTTGATGCATATATTTTGAATGCTGTCATGTTGCTCCGAATGCTGCGTGATAAAATCATTCTGTGGATACATTATTTAGAGCAAAGCCAATACGATGATGATGAAGCAAATGTAAAAAAAATGTTCCAGGCTTTTGTTAATATTTTGGATTGTTATAACAATTATGTGGAGTCGTTTCGAAATGTGGTTAGAACAAAATTTATAATATAATAATTTAAGTAACAAAAACACCCACACAACCACATGAAATAATATTATGTCAAAAGATCTTTTGACATTTGGCATTGATGATTTGATGCATATTTATTGTGTTTTCAGTTACTTTATCATGCAGTAGATATGATCTCACATGGGTTGGAGCATGTGCAAATCATCATAGAACTCTGTCAGCTAAATAAAAGTTTTTCAGTGAGTATGAAAAATATTTAATAGTATGGTTTAAGCAAACAACCCAGATTAAATAAAAAAAAACTACTTATTTAGGATCAAGCTAAGAAAAGCATTTATTATGAGTACAAGAACATTGATAAAGAGAACGAGAGACAAAGAAAGCGATTGCGCTCATAACAGAAACATTTATCCTTAGGTCGGATTCGAATCCACGACCTCCGGAAAGCAGTCAGTGCCATTGGCCACTAGATCAACAGGCCAGTCAAAAGTTAATAGTATGAATGCAAGGGAACAGACAATGCTCTATATAACCATTTGCAGTGTGGCATGTGTGTTGCGAAACAAGACTTTATTATTATATATTATAAAGTTTATTTTTATTTTTAGCCACTATTATCATTCAACTCCGTGTCCATGCTTCTTTGGATAGTGAAGAGTGTGATGATACAAATTATATTGAGCGTAACTTATGAGCAATTTTATGCTGCCGTCGAAAATGTGAAAGATGCTTGTTCTGTCCACTTGATGTCAAATTGTTCAGGTGATTATGGATTTTTTATTGCATTTTGATCTTGTAAATACGTACTTGTATAGAGTAGTGGGTGAATGAGCATGTCGGTATAAGCGAGGTCTTACAGCTCCAAGAAAAGCAAGGGATTTCGGTGCCCGTTAGGTTAGTTTTAAAGTTTTCTAAAGTTTATTAAAGTTTTAAACTTCTCCTTTTATTGTTCATCAAGGGGTGAGCGGAGGAAGTTAAACACTCAAGGTCACGGTTCAAAATCTATTCCTCAAAGAAAGAGACACGTTTGGACCTTTTTCAATAGTTTTAAATTCCCTTCATGGACATTCGAACCACGAATTGAATTTTGCTTTTGCAAATTGCGAAAATTATTTTCTTATTTTAATCTCTGTTTGATGATATTTTCAGGGGAAGAAAAACGTCTCTGTAAAAACGTGAAACGTTTGTGCCGATCTTCGTTTGACAAGATAAATGCGTGGGGATTGTTCTACGTGGACTCCAGACTACCACTCAGCCTTGTGGGACTCCTCACAAATTATACTGTAGTCCTGCTACAATTCGCATTTCTGTAATTTTCATATATCGTAGTGATATTTTATAAAATACTTAAGATTGACTTTCATTGATTTTAAAATATTAATATGCTCCAATAAACATGTTTGAAAAAGTAACATTAGCACTTGCTTGGATCAAACACAAACCTCGGGCACACAAATCCATAGACGGAACCACAAGGTATTTATGATACCAAAGTAAAACTTTAGTTGGTCCCTAAACCGGGCATCCAATTATTTTGGGCAATATTTTTCTAAAGCTATGAAATGGAATGTGTGCGGTTTGAAAACATGTAATTTCCATGGAAACCAGTAACATTACACCAAACTCGGATGATGTGTAAAAAGGCCCATAAACAGACAATTTTCGAAGTAATGTAATTTCATAATCAAACAAATACTGGCTTTCAGTTTATATTTGAGTACATTTTAGTTTAAGATTCGATCCTTAACATTCATATCATTACTTAATTTGAACTGATCGACATCAGACACGTCAACGGCATCAGACATGTTTTCCATACTTAAAACTTGCAAAATCAAGAAAAGTGATGGTGATATAGAAGCCAGACCATCAATAGTTACAAATTTCATCGACGAACAGTTACATTCAATACTGAGGCCTTTAAACTTTACGCTAACTTTAGTTTTCTGTGCTAAGTACAATATAAGAAACAACGCTTTATCAGTAAATAGTATATTTTACAGTTTCATTTCTTTGGTCTCAGTTCTATCTATAATGGGTCTTGCTCAATATTTCTTTCACTCGCAAGAAACATTCAGAAGGACTGACATTTTAAGCAAATTGATCGTCATCGGCTACATAGTCGATACCATAGCAACCAACATTGGTTGTTTGACAATCTTCTACACCAACTATAAAAATCGGCAAAATAACGTGCTACTAATTTTAACCATTCAAAATGCTTTTAAAATCCTTAAAATCAATGCCCGAAAATTCATCAAAATAAACTGGGCTATTGTTGTTGCTTTAAGTTGTTATTACCTCTTTTTTAACGTTTATTTTGCTTATGTAATTCATCAATTTCGTATCTGGGATGTTTTGGATACATGTTTGTTTTTGAGATTTGATTTAAATGTCATTTTCATTTCTGTTTTATTGGATCTATTGTTTCATATTGTTGAAACGTGGATTAAAGATGTTAATAGTTCGGGACTATTTGAAGATTCAGACGATGAGGCGTATTGGATCAGAATGTTTGACGTTTTTATGGATATATTAAAAGGATATCATTTGATAGAGAAACAATTGAAAAATTTTGTAAGTGACAATTTTTTAGTTACAGATGCAAGTTTCATTGATGGTAATGAAACTCCTCTTTTTTTAATCTTTTATTTAACTTGCATCGATGTAATTTGGGGTAAAATCTTGATAATTGGACTTTAAAAGAGACTGCGCCCCTGAGTTTGTTTCGACATTCCTTCTCAGAGTAGTCAGCTAAGAAATTTCGGCTCCAGCGTTCTCAAAAAAGACATGTAAAAGTGATAAAATATTGTATTTGCAGAATAAATAATTTCATTTCATTTCATTAATTGCAAAGCTGATGAATTCTACTGATCAAGATGTTGTTTTGTTCCTGACCTTTATTGTTGCGCGATTCTGACCAAACTATATAATTACATCACCTTCGCCGCTTTCAAATAATATACATATCTTTGTTCCAGATTACATTCTACACAATCGATTTATTCTTATTTTCCTTACTCTTGCTGATACAACAAATAGAGATCAACAAAATCCTTAATTTGAGTCTGTTTCAAGTAAGATTATTGTTATGTTTTTTGTGACTTCTGATCAGTCAACTAGACATAAAATGGAAAACCTAGGTTCTTTTCGACTTTTATGCCCATTAGGCTCCGTAACAACAAAATATTATGACTTGTATCTGACTTTTGTGAAAGTAGTATAGGGTATTTATGTATTCAAACACGGCGAGGAGTACCGACGCAGCATTTAGGGGTGATAACGGTTCTACTTCTATCACTCCCAGACGCGGGAGGTCGTCATCTTCTTTTCGAATAATTGACCTGGTGTCTGAGTTCAAGCCGGGCCTCTGACATGGCTTCATATTCCTTGAATTCACAGGTGTGCTGATTTTTCCACTAGACTGTCAGGCATCAGTGTGGGCGGGATCCGAACCTTTGAGCTTTGACTTGGCAGTATTAATGGTC
The DNA here is from genome assembly GCF_003590095.1 of Trichoplusia ni. Taxonomy (NCBI): domain Eukaryota; kingdom Metazoa; phylum Arthropoda; class Insecta; order Lepidoptera; family Noctuidae; genus Trichoplusia; species Trichoplusia ni. The sequence continues at coordinate 3,715,351 of NC_039482.1, read as the reverse complement.
ATATAACTGCACTCAAGCCGGAGGGGTAGTAAGCGTATTTTAGGTATCAACGGATGCGTTGTGTTACGTTAAAAGTCACTTCTATATGAGACCCGTTTCACCGCCTTTGACAATGCTGTGTCACCTTAAACTTCTGGAAGCTTCTGACTTCCTCAATGGTTAATTCCAACTTTAAGATGTTTCACCCAATGTTTTATGTTTTTTAGTCTGCTGCCATAATGTTCTTACCTATATTGTGGCTTACAAAATGTTTCGTCGTACAATTTTATTTGCATATGAGATGTGAAAGATTTTACTCAATCATTTTTGAAGTTCGAAACCTGTGTATTTTAAGAATGAATTCGAGAGAATGCTTAGGTAAGTATGACTTAAATTTATTATAATTAAACAGTAAATAAAACAGTCATGCAACTAAAACGAACCATTTTTCAACCGACTTTCATACTGGATGGAGCTTTCATGAATTTTGTTGCATATTTTTGGCTAAGCTATAACCGCATAAGTGAAACGATCACAGGTTAAGCAATGCTTGACGCGGTTAGTCCGTAGATGGGTGACCATCTCTGTCATAACGAGTTCCTCCGTGTTTCGGAAGGCACGTTAAATTGTGGGTCCCGGCTGTTATTCCTACATCTTTGACAGTCGTTACAGGTAGTCAGAAGCTTGTCGTTACGTTACAGAATGTCTGAGAACCAGTCTAACCAAGGGGTATCGTGTTGCCCAGGTAACTGGGTTGAGGAGGTCAGATAGGCAGTCGCTCCTTGTAAAACACTGGTACTTAGCTGAAACCGGTTAGACTGGTAGCCGACCCCAACATAGTTGGGAAAAGGCTAGGCCAATGATGATTTTTAATTTATTGTGAAAAAGCTGCCACTTGGTCCCAATAAAAAAACAGTATCAGTAGTTTTTGATTAGTCTCTTTTTCTATTTTTATTATTTTCAATTTAAACGTTACCTTGTTATAAGTTTTTAAATGAGTGTCTTTATAAGTATCCATTTTAATGTCGATCTTATTTCCCAGGCACTCAAAGGCGAGTTTGCAAGAACATACAACGTGTACTCAAAGCTACCTTCAGGAAGATGGATGCCTGTGGTCTGTTTGTTATCGACGCTTCTCTATCGCTGCATTTCTTCAGCCTCGTTGCCACATACTACATTGTCATACTGCAATTCTGCCTGTGACATATTTATATAAAAATAAAATTAATATTGGCTTAAAAATGGAGGAGTTTATTTATATTTCCTGTTATAAACTTCTCCCAAAATATTTCACTTTCTTGTTTGCAAGTTTACGTTATAACTTCTCAGAGCCATTTCAAAGAATGTTAGACTTTTTACCTAAAACTCGATTGACATTTATATATAAAAGAAACAGCTGCTGTTGTTTGTGAAAAATGGGAAGGCAGTGGTAACACTGCGTTTTTACAACATACTTAAATTGAACAATGGACACATGTAGAAAACAAGTGCTGAAGCTAAACAGAAAAGCATCATTTTCTAATGAAACAGACTAAAAATAGAACAACAACCGATAGTTTTTATCCTCATCCAATCATATTTAGATAATTAGATGACTGAATTTACTTGTAGAAGCTTAATTTAAGTGAAAGAGCTGACATTAGCAGACATGTTTTTTATTATAAAAAGACTCAAAAATATCCGAGTCATTAACACAAGAGTAAAACAGAGCCATGATATAAAAGTGATCGATAAAAGTTTACAATCCCTACTTAAGCCGTTGAATTTGATGCAAACTTTATTCTTATGCGCGAAGTACGAAATTCAAGATGACATTGCCACAGCAAATCATACTTTCTACAGTGTCGCTTCAGCCGTCAGTTTGCTATTTGTCACTGGTATCTTCGCATATAGTCTATCAACCATTCTATCAAGTTGCGCTTTGAAAGGACACCCCTTCATCATAAAATTTGGCTCCTTCGTTAAATGCCTCTTTTGTATAATCGGTTTTTTTCTAAACCATTACACGAATATTATTTACAGGCTTGACAATTTCTTGTTCATTTCTAAAATTCAAAGTGCTTTCAAGGTCGTCATGATCGACAGTAGGAAACATATGATAGCTAATTGGGTGGCCGTCGTTTTATTAAATAGTTTCTATATCTTTCATTTACTGTTTTTTGGATTTCAAGTGTCACGTTTGCGTTGGGTGGACATCATGGTTACATATTTTGATATTTTGTTCGATATGAATCTTGTTTATGCGTCGAGATTGTTGAGCTTATTAAGAGATCATCTTACTGTTTTGATGAAGAAAGTTAAACGTTCAGGATGCTTTAGAGAATCATTTAATGAAACTTATTGGAGAGGAATATTCAATGCTTTTTCGGATATTATTGATGCTTATCAACTTTTGGAGAAAACTTTCGAAGTCCTTGTAAGTATCCTTCATTTAATGAACTGGCCTTGTTAGATGTCGTATTTGAACATTCCTCAATCATTTATGTAAAATTAAATTGCCAATTAGAAAAAAAATACACCAGCTGTTCAAAATTCTGTGTTTCAAATCAATCAAGGTATTTATTTATCAATCAAATAAGATTATCGCTATCCACGTTTGGGCACAGGCCGCCCCTAACTTGGGCCAGACAACTTTTTCCAAGACCTTTTTTTTAGTCATCAATCCATCCGACTGTAAATCCTCCTATACTGCGCTTGAATCCGATCCGTGGTCTATACTCAAAGCCTCTTCTGTTCCAACTTCTGTCCTTTGACAGAGCCTACTAACCCGCTGCCACTTAAGCATGATAATTCTACCAGCACACCTGTTCATCCCTGGATTACTTATGTAAAATTTTATCCTTCGAATAAACTCTGAACATACCTCGCTCCATGAAGGTATTTCAAGTATGCTAAAAGGAGTATCTCTTATAGTTGTAGGCTTGTATTGTTCCTGGCAAAAATAGTACAATTTGTTTTGCAGCGTGAGAGGAACAAGGGACTCGTTTTTCGTCTTACGGAAATGTTTTCGGCGGTACCTTATAAATTTTATTAAAGTGTTGCTGTTATTTTTCATTTTTATTTACAGATAGCTTTCTGTACAATCAATTCATTTATGCATGCTTTATTAATTGTTTCGCATCAAATTGAATACAGAAAACTATTGAATTGGGATACGAAGCAAGTAAGTGAGTTTTAGTTGTTTTTTTTTTCTCAGTCAAAAACGTTTCAAAATCAAAAGTTTTTTTCAGTTTGTTTCAATATTGCTCATATCCTTATTTTGGACGACGAAGACCTTGTTGGTGCAATTTTATTTGAACGTGGAAAGTGAGAGGTTTTATATAACTATTTCTGAAGTACATAACACCTGTATCATGCAAGTTAAATGTAGATCACACTCAAGTAAGTATTGTGTTAGTTGAAAAAATACACGTCCGCGCTATCTATGTACTTAAAACAATGAATGGAGTTACGTCGTCAAAAAAATATGCCATTCGACACCAGATGGCAGTAACGGGCTAGATTGTTAAATTCCGCTGCGTACAATTATACTTAGAGAAAAACGGCGTTTGGTAGCGAATAATTTTGAAGGTAGCCACTTCAAGCTCAAATTTTAACTTCAATGTCTTTTGCTACTTAAAAAAATTATGACATCAACAACCGTTGCTTAGCCTCGACCTTATTTAGGTATTTGTTGTTATAGTAAAACAGAAATAAAGCCAATTACATGTAAAAAATGTAACAATCTAGCCGTCACTGTTCATGTGGCACAGCCTGGTGATAGCCAGAAAGATGGACAGACTGCAATTGGGTTTCGATTTCATCTTTCTTGTCTTAACCTTAAAAATATTCTTGATACAATTGCTCCTAATTTCGTTTCATTAATTTCACAGATGTTAAAAAGCAAGTTTGTAAGAACATTCGCCGTGTGCTCAAAGCTACCTTCAAGAAGATGGATGCTTGTGGTCTATTCGTCATCGACGCTTCTCTCTCGCTTCATTTCTTCAGCCTCATGGCCACATACTGTATTGTCGTACTGCAGTTCTATTTTCTGTGATTGTTTTCCGATCGACTAAAAAAAATCTGTAATGTCACCTGAACGTAAATTTATTTTTAAATTAAATAACGTAGTAAATAATGTGTTTCCCTCTGTTATTTTGTACCTTTATTTTATACAAAGTGAGTGTTTCTTCGTATTAATAAATGCCACAGTAATGAATTAATTTCCTGCGATATCTCTGCACTTTCATCAGAATGCTTAAAATAACTAAAAATATAATAATGGGGTGGATATAAATAAAGGTTTTGACGACAGCCTTCGTGGAACGCGCCTATACTATGAACCCTTGTAGAAAGACTGAAGCTATAGATATACCACCTAAGTTCACATTGTGGAATGCAATAAACGTATTGAGTATTGAGTATATACTTACAATTAAGAATAAAGTATCAAGAAGATCAATTGTTATATCTTTTGACCCACAATTTATGTCTGCGACTTACTCGTGTGTAAATTCTTGATCATTTAGAAGTTTTGGGGATAGAGCCAATTATGCCGTTGCAAACATTCTTAAAAATATTCAATCAAGTGTTGTCTTCACTTCCAAATGACCTCTTTGGTTCAATAGAAGAAATAGAAAAAATACTATTTAATCTAACAAATAGAACTTTATCAAAGAGTATTTTACTTAATGTATCGGATCGCATGATCGGATAATTTGATGTCTGTTAGCTATAGTGAATGTATTCGTCATACCTTAATTTAGGTCGAAGATCCGACATTATCAGACATGTTTTCGAGTGTAAAAAGACTTGAAAAGGTCCGAGTCACCACTAAAATTACAGTCAGACAACGCAATAACAATAAAATGATCGATAAAGATTTACAATCGATACTTAAGCCGTTCAATTTGATGCACGTTTTATTCTCTTGCGTCCAATACGAAATTCGGGATGACATTGTCACAACAAATCATTTCTGCTCTGGTGTTGTTTCATTCATCGTTTTCCTCATTATAACTTCTATTTTCGCGTATAGTATTTTTCTAAATTTCAGAACGAGCACTGTCAGGAATCATTCTTTTATAGTAAAACTTGGCTTCTTCACCAAACCTCTTTGTAGTGCGATTGGCTTCATGCTTAACTATTTCACAAGCATTCGCAATCGTAATGACAATGTTGTTTTTCTTTCAAAACTTCAAACTGCGTTCAGGTTGCTTAAGATCGACTCCAGAAAGCAAATGAAAGCTAACTGGACTATCGTCGTTGCTTTGAATTGTTTTTATATTATCTACATATTGTATTTTCATTACGGATTTTCATCTTTCGAATGGTGTACAATTTTCATGGTATATTTTGATATTTTGTTCGATGTCAATGTCATTTATGCGTCTAGATTGTTGGACTTATTAAGATGTCACTTTGAGGTGTTGATAAAGAAAGTGAAGAGTTCAGGATATATTGGAGAATCAGATAATGAAGAGCTTTGGATCGGAATATTCAATGCTTTCGAGGATAGTATTGACGCCTATAAACTTTTGAACAAAACTTTCGAAGGCTTAGTAAGATTTTTTCTTTGACTTTCGAATTTATTTCAAATACAACGAATTTAAACAAAAAAGAAAATTAAAATTTGTAAATTAAAATGAACGTATGAAAGGAAAAAAAAACGTGAACATGGTGAAGAAAATTTCTTGATCAACAATGAACTGTTTTTTTTTTGCAAAATATATAATTCTTATTTCGGAATACTCGTGGACAGTATTATTATTACTGCTATTGTATAAGATCTTCTTACTTAAATGTGTTTTCTCGATAGTATAATGATTATTCATACCCGCTCTATGCAAGATGCAGACCTATTGCTTACATGATGCATATGGATGAAATATTTAATTGTACAGAACGATATTTTCAGGCATTTCAGCGTATTGATAATCTGTGATACATACGTTATTATTTATTTGTTCCTACAGATTGTCTTCTATACAGTCCACTCATTTTTTAATGCTGTATTAATTGTTACGCAACAAATCGAGCAAAGACAGGTTCACACTTTAAGTTTTAAGAATGTAAGTAAGATTATGGTATACTTCGTGCTTTATTAAGCAGATCTTGTCATAAGATAGGTAGTATATGGAAAATATTTTGTTGCATGGGGTGGACCGCTAATGTCTTGTTCACAAGTCAAGAGCAATAAGTGAAAAAAATATTCTACCACAGAAGCTTAACTTTTAGAATTGCTCGAGGTTCTTTTGCGCAACCCTGAGGCCTCAAGGATTTTGCCACAAGAATTTGGTCTACTCCTCCGTCTCTTCTATCAGTTAATCCATAATTATTTTTAATCCAACCTGCTGCTAGATGGGTGCCCTCTCCTCCCATGATTCTCTATCCTGAGCCAACTGAAACCTGTTCAAATCAATCTGCTATTGCTTCCTAGGCTGATCATGATAGCGTCATCCCGCCCTTGGCTGCTATAATATGAAAGTAAATTTTTCAATGCACTAATTTCTGACGTCATAGGAACCACACCAGCTCATGATTAAGGACTCTAATCGGTTCAAAAGTAGAAAACTGATAATAAAAACAACTTGTCGACAGAAAGCGCTGTATTAAACAATGATCAAGCCGCCTTACAAAAATGGATTTCAAATAATAACCGTTAGGTATAATTTTATTTCCAGTCTGTTACAATAGCGATCATATGTATAGTTTGGATAACGAAAACCTTATCCTTACTATTTTGTTTGAACTTGGAAAGCGAGAGGTTTTACATGACTACGTCTGATGTAAGAAATACATGCATCCTACAAGTGAAGTCCAGAACTTGTTCAGGTGAATATTACTGGTAGTTTTTACATCAAGCCCACTGTGTGGTACTGCTAGGCAGAAGCCTCTACCAAATCCTGATAAATTTCTCTTTCGCAGGCCACTTGGAACCAGCTCCGGTGATATTCGTTTAAATCATTCCGCTACCGCTTCCTAGGACGACCACGGTTACCTTGTCGGTCCTCTGGTTCCCATAGTGTGTGCCATTGCCCAGTGGTCACAGTCCTATGCAGCTGAAGTGATTCGCCTTACCAAATTTTACCCTAAAAGCTTTTTTGCTGAATTCATTTATGCTAGTTTCGGAGAGCAGCGTGGTGTTTACGATTCGGTCTTGTAACTTAACACCAAGATTTTTGCGTTCCAAAACTCTTTGGTGGAACTTTTATGAGTCGGAAAACACCAGGACTGAGCACTGTAGGCTACACAAGCAGGATGCATATCATCATCCACAGCTTTTGTCCTCCCACTGCTGTGAAAAGGCAGGAGGCACATGCCAACGGCTCTTTCACTTGGGATAGATCAGCAGGTTACCCTTCATTAGGACAAATAGTTCGTTTTTAATACGTCGATCGATTACTCTGTCTGTTGCTATAATTTGTACTCATCGACATACGTCTGTATTTCCTATCCTTCTATCTCGACTTTACGATATTTTCTTGTGTGGTAATTCATTACACTAAACTTTCATTTGTTTATTTTCCAGATGGAAAGAAGCGAGCTTGTAAGAACATCCGTCGTGTGCTCAGAGCTACCTTCAGGAAGATGAATGCTTGCGGTCTATTTGTCATCGACGCTTCTCTCTCGCTATATTTCTTCAGTCTCATTGCTACGTACTGTATTGTCATACTGCAGTTCTATTTTCTGTAACACGTGCTTAAAGAAAAATTCCTTTGCTCAAAAGTAAAAATAAAATGTCTGCTCTAGAATAAGATAATTTTCATCGTAATGCAGATGCAGAAACCAAATAAAAATTAAATTAAATGTGAGTTTTTGTTTCCTATCCTACTTACCTCGAACAGTAGGGAGAATTAATTATGAGCGTACGTATACATATATCAAGATATTGGTTTTGGAGGTATTGGTTAAAAAAGAAAATTAAGCTTTGAGTTGTTATTGTTGGTCTTAACAACATATTCCGAATGATATATTTCAGAGAATTTTATAATCATATGTATATTTAAAGGCAAAGTATCAACTGAAGATCTTTGTCCTGTTTGATTAACTATTTCCTGCTTCTACAAAAAAAAACTTTTTAGACTTCGTTTTTGTTTCGACAAACATTTGATAATGTCTCGCGATGAATGTTTTCCGATGACTGATGATAGGTAAGTATTTACTATATTCGTTGTATATGTTGCTGCAAATGTAACTATTAAGACGTTATGAAAATAGAGGATTGTCAAAATAAATAAATTGCTCCCTAGTAAGGTTGTTTTAATTTTACAAACTGGTTTAAATTTGAAGTAATACATGTAACATAACAACTTCTTTTGCCTCCGACGGAAGAAATTGTATTATACAAAATAGAACTGCAGTATGACAATACAGTGAGTGGCCATGAAGCTGAAAAAATGTAACGACAGGTAAGCGTCGACGACGAATAGACCACAAGGATCCATCTTCCTGAAGGTGGCTTTGAGGACACGATGTATGTTCTTACAAACCCGCTTTTTTGCATCTGGGGAAAAAATGAAAGTTTAGTGAAATTAATGTTCTTGAACAAAACTGACTTATTTAACTTTCATATTTACCTGAACAAGTTTTGGACTTCATTTGTAAAATGCAGATATTTCGTACATCAGACGTAGATATGTAAAACCTCTCGCTTTCCACGTTCAAATAAAATAGTAAGGATAGATTTTTCGTCATCCAAATAATACATAAAAGTATTATTATAACAGACTGGAAATAAAATTCAACATTAATATCCAATAAAATACTTTCCAAGTACGGATACGTACGGATTGTCCTCTAATATTATGGTTTATATACAATCCGGGGTTAGATTTTGAACCACCTTCATGCCTCTCACATCTAGCTTACACGACTTTGACATCCTTGGGGAATTTTCGGGCGTTTCCTCATGATAATATTTTCCTTCACCGTTTTTAGCAAGCGATAATCACAGTCTGTAACTTAGTCAAAGAGGCAGTCAAAATTAGATTAGGCTTATGTATTATGTACTGATGAAATTAAACTTGAGAACGTTAATTTATACGATTTCGCAAAATTCGTAACTTCCGTCGAGGGGAAGGTCGGCGCAGTGTAACGGACTCCTTCTGCAGAAAGTCCGAGTCTTTTTCAATTCCAGCAAGTTTCGTTACCGCTGCCCATGGTTTAAGTAAATGGTAGTCCAATCCCTTCGCCACCGAAAGATATTGAAGACATTGAGTTTCCGTTTTCGTTTGAAAATGGGACGACAAAATCCATCTTCCAAATACCAAGACTGTAATAAATCTTACTTACTTGCTTTAGATCGAGAATATAAAATTTTCTGTGCTCAATTTGTTGCATAACCATTAATTGAGCATAAACGAACGCGAGGGCTGTATAGCAAGCAATCTGTAATGTTAAATAATAATCAACAAGGCCTGTATGATCTGTGTCGCCATGTACCCCTTTAAAACGGACTTGGTCTCTTCCCTTTAAGTTATCGCGTGATTTCATGGGGAGGAAAAGAGCCAGGAGTCATGGTTGCTATGTGGGAAAGTCTTTATTGCAGCCCAAAGGAACTATCCCACATAGCATCGTTAAATACGGTAGTTCGCATTATCATAATCAATAGTTCTCCATCTACTTTGGAATGTTAACAAAACCTCTAGGTACTTGTTTGACCTGAGGGTCTACCACGACCTTTTAAAGAAGTATAATAATTATGGTTATGGATGGTTTATGATCATACTGCATCTATCTTTCGAATATTGCTTTACATGTTTTTAAACCGGGTTTAAACCAGCCTTATCCACCAGCGAGTTTCCCCCAAAAATAAGAAAACAACCTTGCGGATTATTATATGCGAATCGATTCAGTAAAACTAAGAAAATTCAAGAATACAGATTTAAGTTAATGCTTTTTGTGTACAAACAAGTTTTTGACAGATTGAGTTAAACAGAGTAGGTCTGTTCAATCCCTTTTTTCAAACAAACAATTTTAAAGCAAATTCAATATACTAACTTCGATTTCGAAAGTTTTCTTCAAAAGTTTATAAGCTTCAATACTGTCCGCAAAAGCATTGAATATTCTTATCCAATACTTTTCATTATTTGATTTTCCAGTATATCCTGGACCCTTGACTTTCTTTATCAACACTTTAAGGTGACATCTCAATAGGTTCAACAATCGAGACGCATAAATGACATTTATATCGAACAAAATATCAAAATACATCATTAGTATCGTAGACCATCGTATAGGGATAAATATGTAATTGAAGTACATAATGTAGAGAATATGGAAACAATTTACTGATACGATGATTGCCCAGTTAACTATCATTTGTTTTCTGGGGTCAATCCTAAGCACTCTGTACGCACTTTGTATTTTTGAAAGAAGAATGACATTGTCATTACTATTTCGAATGCTTGTGTAATAGTTTAGAAAGAAACCGATCATGCTGCAAGCGGATTTAGTGAAGTAGCCAAATTTTATTGCGAAGGGGTAATTTTGGACTATGCTCATTCTAATGTCAGCTGATACGCCATACACGTAGATACAAAGAATAATGAAGAAAACAACAAGAGAAACGACACTGTAACAAATATGATTGGATGTGACAATGTCATCCTGTATTTTGTATTTGGCGCAGAAGAATAAAGCTTGCATCAAATTCAATGGATTAAGTATCGATAGTAAATCTTTATCGATCATTTTTATTTCTTTGCGTTGGTTGACACTTATTTTGTTTGAGACTCGGTGCTTTATAAGTCTTCTTAAAATGGAAAACATGTTTGGTAAAGTCGGCTGTTCGATCTAAATTATGCTATGACGAAAAAATTCCGCCACTCATCAAAATAAAAGTAAACGTAATTAAGTAAATATATAGCCAGTCACGTTGCGAAACTGTGGGTTCTGTAAAAAATTGGTTCAAGATCGCTCGATTATTTGACAAATTAATTTCATAAATTATTTGGCATTCAACAAAGTAATGACTTAAACAATCGTTGCTTAACCTCGATCTATATTTTTAGTATCTTTGTTACGATGTCTTCAAAAATTTCAACTGAATAGCTATCACGGTAACAAAGACAGGCCTCGGTAACAGGGTGTCGTATTATTTTTGGTATGGAACCCTAAAAAAGATATATGTTCAAGTTCTCTTAGTTTAATTAGATATGATGTTTATGTTTCGTCAAGCGTAGAGCTCTTATTCGGACATGTTATTTGCTTAATTACATAATATTTTGGAAAAAAACAAAAAATAATAGGGTTTTAGGTGTCCTTTAGAATTCTCAAAAAAAGGCCGTCAGGTCACAAAAAAAAGTCCAATATGCTTAATTATTTATTGAATTCAATGCTAAAGAAATGCAAATTGTAATTGAACTATAGTGTAGTCTGTTAGTAAGCTTAGTAATTTTAGAGGTAATACTGCATCAACGCTGACTGGGCCGAAAAGACCAAATTTACTAAAACTGGCCTTATGGACACGCTTCACGTTTTTACATAGTCTTCTTTCATATTCTAAAAAAAGACAATAATATTATATACTCCACATCTTTCACACAACGCCATCTCGGCTCAAACTAAGCAAAGCTATGTATTATGAGTACAAGACAACTGAAAAACTTATTAAAAAAATTTACCTAATAATAATTTAACCCAGAACAAAGATGCTCAACACACAAATATTTTCCATGGGTAGGAATCGAACCCACGACCTCTGGTGTCAGTCAGGGCTATTAACCACTAGATCATTAAGCACTATAATACCTGAACATTCAGATTTCAATTTGATTGAACACAAATCTAAAGAGATTTCCAAGTCTTTATACAGGGCTTCACATGTGAAACTAAATACACAATGCAAAGCGATATTTTTTATTAATCCACTATACATTAGTAACAATTGGACTGGCAACACCTGTGGACAAAAAAAGGGAATATTATTTAAAAAGAAATAGGTTTCAGACGAAAGTGATGATTTCAAAGACCTCCAAGAAGATCATCTCGAGGTGGTTAAAGAAAAGATGGCGTAAGTAGCTCTGACGCATCTGGTCATGCGCAGAGTCACAAATTAAGAAAAATAAAACAATATTTTGCTCATAATCTTGCTTCTAATTCATCAGTACTCGTGTACCTGTCTATATAGGATGAAGGAAATAGATGAATAAAAATTATCAGAAACACTTACTAAACCGTGGGTTTCTTTAAGAGTATGGATACTGTAATGAATATGAATCAAAGCCCGAAAAAATGTCTCCAACAGATGAAAACAGACCTGAAATAAAACATGCATTAGTATCTTTAGATCAAGTTTACAATTATTACGAATTAACAGCAAAGAAGCAAGAAAGGCAGGGCACAAACGTGGACACTCTTGGTCTTGTATCAGTCACAAGCTACCGATGAAAATTTAAATTTCAATAGATGTTTCCAACCACCAGACCTCTAAACGATATAGCAAAAAACCGCCTAATAAATCAAAATCAAAATCAAAATCAAAATTCATTTATTCAAATTAGGCTACTAAGTAGCACTTTTTGAAGGTCATTTACATTGGACAGCACCCAGTTTCGCCCACCCTTCACCGCTTCCTAAGTGCTTTTGCTGTGAGAGAAGAAACGGCGCAACAAACTCCCCAATAACTTCCAAAACTTTCTTCATCTACGTATACTTACCAACGGTTCGAACGAAAGTTTAAAATACTTATAACATTCTACAATACTTTCATAATCCTTAAACTTCCTATCACAACAAATATTATCATCAAAGCTGTCTTCAGATTTAAATCTTCTGATCCACAAACCAGCATTGTATTTTAACAAGTTTAAAAATCTGATCGCATAAAGCATATTAATGTCAAAACAAATTAAGGCTAACCAGTACAAAATATCTACATCAGATATCCTAGGAACATATATTCGTCTCAAGCTAAACATGGTGATAACAGTTATCACCATGAAAATAACACTGATCCAATTTTGGAATATAAGCCTCTTAATACTGATGTATTTGAAGCTTCTAATTATATTTTGGAGATTTAAGACACAGTAGATATTGAAATCACTGTAGATATTGTTGAAAGTGTAATTAATGAGGTAACCAATGGTATAAAGGAAGAAATCGAAGTAATGGATGCATTTAATCAAAAAATTAATTCGTGAAGGCATGGTTATAGCATGGTAGAAGTAAAGAGCGCAAGAAAATGTTATGCAAAGGATTGTTGAGACCTTTGCTATGCACTTATTAGAAGAAATTGTATTATTTTTAATGCTGTATTTAGGGCTAATAATGGCATATTGCAGAATATTCAGTGGCAAGAGTATGGCTTGTACATCTTCATCGATTTTATTTATGTGGTTTCTATGATTTATTCGCACTCTATTGAACACCATTTTGTAAAAGAACGACAACTTTGTAAATATATAAACACAAATGAAGAAGTCATAAAGTCAATTACTTAAAAATGTGTGTACGAGTGTGGGGAAGTCGTATGTATATGAAAAAAAGTTGAAACGATCCGTTTGTTTCACGCAATAGATTTTATTTTTGAAGGGAAGATTTTGTCTTGTAAATTGGCATGTTTAATTACGTAAGTGCTCTGGAAGATGTATTACTATAAGAGTCCTTTTAAAGTGAACTAAATTCTTCTAATGCAAAAGGAATAGAACATTATTTACCTAGATCTTGAATCAAAATGTATGCTTCCAACTTCTCGAGTGGATTGTAAGAAATTACTGTTTTATTTAAGACTAGCTGTTGCACGCGACTTCGTCCCCGTGGGTAGAAGATATAAGTTATGATTTATACCTGCCCTATTTTTTCACATTTTCCTTAGTATGTTCGCTCCTATTAGTCGCAGCGTGATGGTTTATAGCCTAAAGCCTTCCTCGATGAATGGTCTATTCAACACAAAAATATTTTTTCAATTTGGACCTGAGATTTGCGCGTCCAAACAAACAAACAAACTCTGCAGCTTTATATATTGGTATAGATATAGATAACATTTGACTCGATAGCTTGAATACGGAAGAAAAGTTTCATCGACGAGTTCCCTTGTTCTAAAGATTCAAGATATGATTCTGGATCTAGATCAAGTTTATCAAGACTTTTTCGAATTTCAGAATCGATAGTTTTTTAGCCAGAAGTAATCATCGTCATATAAACATAATAATATACATATACCTACAAATACTACGACACCATACCGAGCGAAGTCACTGAAACAGCTTGTATAGTAACTTGTCAAGTTATCGACGGCTGGAAAATTACTATGACAGAGCAAGATTAATAACTTACATCATTAGTAAACTAACCTTGGAATGTAAGACAAGTGTTTTTTAAAATTGTTCCACCTTAAATTCGAATCGATCGCTCTAATACAATTGAAACTTTACTAAAAGACTAAAACGTTTTACATCGTAATAGAATTGAAAACTTTAGATGAGCAAGGAGGTATATTCTAACATGTGACATACATTTTCAAATCAGTTCAATCCATCAATATCGTTAGCGTTTGAAAAACAGTTCTAATCTAAATCCACTACAGTCCAGACCATAACTTAAGAGTAATCATTTTTCCATAAACATGTATTTCAAAATTTACAAATACTGATCTTGGTGCTTTCGGGATCTGGAGTTTCAGCCATTTGTAACGACAACGGCCCTTATTTAGGTCATATGCTATTGGACTCATAATGATTGTCACTTACTGTCTAGATGATACTATCGTCTAGACAGACAGGATAATGACATTTAACGACGTACGAATACTTATAAATGTATGATGGCAAAGAATATACTTACAAAAATGACCGCTCGAACAACAGCGATCAATAAAGGAATTTTGGATATCCTCCTTCCTTTTTACTTCCTTAATTTAATAACTGCGACGCGGAAATACAATATCAAAGAAAAAAGTGCGCAAGAAATCAGTTTAAAAAATATATTGGTTTCGATATTCGCCAATTGTGTGTTCACAATTTTTTGCTACAGTATTTATAAATTCGCATACTTCAGTGCTGGGAGACCATATTACTGCATTCTCTATTCTCAATATGAAATTTTCTTCTTCTTTCTAAGTGTTTATATTTTATTCAATAGTTCTCGTAGCGTTCTTTTGCTTTCCACTTTAAGCGAGTTACATAGGCGGATGAATATCGATAAAGATTTGGTGATATTTAAGTTTCTGTCATGGGCTGCTACTAGTTATCTTGTAACCTGTGTCGTCTCATTAATTTTGTTCAAATTTCTTTACGACAAAACTTGGTTTTCGTGTCGAGCCGTTACTCTATTTGTTTCCATAGTTTTTGATGTACAAGTAATGGAAGTTGTTACTTATGTATGTTTGCTTTCGTGTAAGATGAGGTTATGGAGGGAGTATATTGAAAAGCTAAAATGCCATGGCGTAGACGATGAAGTTGGTTTTGATATGGAAACAACTTTAAAAGAATTGTTGAATATTTTAAAATTGATGAAAAAAGCTTGGAAACTGATTAGGAAATCAACAGGGTTCATAGTAAGTGTAATATAAGTGCAACTTGTTAAATAAACATAAAAAATCAAATCGTTCGACTTCTTAGTCTCAAATGGATGTTGATGTGCAACTTGGTGACCGAGTTTTGAGGTTTAGGTCTCCGACGAAAACTGAACCACCTTGAAAATTCTTAACTGTTTCGAATTTTTCGTTTACTACAATTCTACAGTAGTATGTTAGTTTGAGTAACGGTTTGAATGACTTTCTGAAAAGAGGCAACAAAAAATATTTCTGTTGCTGCTATAACTATAAATAGTGGCAAAAGAATTGCATTTAAGGTCTCCCAAACGATTTGTTTTTCTTTCCCCTATTTGTACTGGACCCTCATTATCGCAAGTCTGACCCGCATTTGAAATATAAGGTATATTTTTCAGATATTGATTCACACCACGGCAGTCTACTTAAGGACACTACTTTACGTGAAAATTATAATTGAGAAGCAAAAATATGAGAGGGTAAGTAAAAGTGGTTAGTGGCCCTCGCCATACCGGAGTTCGGGAGTTCGAATCTCACTCAGGATTCATGTTTGCGTTATGAATTCATCTGTGTAATTTATCGATAGAATGCATGTATTGAGAAAAATATAAGCGCATTTCAGCTGTCTTGTACTCATAGTACAAGCTTCACTTACTTTGAGACTAGATGGCGTTGTGAAATTTTATTATCATACCTTAAATTATTGTTATTTTCAACCCACGTCAAAAGGAGGAATTTCTTTAATCGTGTATATTTTATGTTTGTAACTTCTTAGCTTCGGATTCGATGAACTAATTTTGTTGATTCTTTTTCATTCACCGTGAAAAGGCTATCGTTTGGTCAAGTTTGGTTAAGAAGACTTTTTTATTTCAAGTGTCTTGTATGTTTGTCTTGTAAAAACAATAATATTTTTACTAAATTTCAGAGTAATATTCGAGTTATCATAAGTCATTCCGTGGGAATGGCAATGTTGCTATCCAAGGAGTACTCAGTCGAGGTAGCATTATGTCTCGCTTGTAAATCATTTTACAAAGAAGTTGAGAGAGCACTAAACGTTTTTATATTTACAAAGTTGTTTCAAGAACGTACCGGTAAGTTGACTAGTATGAAACACAATCTAGTGTTTTCTTGAGCATCATGTTGAAATCCTGTCGAAAAAAGGGTTGCTATAAGGTTGACTGGGATGTGTGTCTGTCTGTGACATCGTAGCACCTTTATTTAAAAGATAAATATTTATGACCAGCTAATTAAAAACAGAAATATTTTTAAGGGGTACTTTCATTCAATAATTTTTTCTTTCTCATATATTATCGTCTTTCACACAATCTACGATTTTTTTAAGCTTAATAGTCTCTATGCACAATTGTATATATTCATTTAAACATTATTCTATCGAAGTATTATTGAAACTATTCCTTAAAATATTTAACTAAAGATATTAAAATGTAAAAACCTGGTGAAAACCGCTGGGTCCCGTTGGATGCAGGTGGCAATGAACCGGTCGCGCTGGAGAAATTGTGGAGAGGCCTGTCCAGCAGTGTGCTATAGGCTGAGATGATGATGATGATGATGATGATGATGATGATGATGATTAAAATGTAAACCTTAAAATATTTTTCAGAAACATCAAGTCATGTTTGGAAGAACATGTATAGAATAATATTGAATGATTTCAAGAAGATGACTGCTTGTGGCTTGTTCGCCGTTGATGGCAAGACTATGATCAATTTGTTAAACCTTGTAACAGCCCATGTTATAGTCATTTTACAGTTTGCCTTCTTGTAAATTTGAGATATGGATCGGGATATTTTTTTGTGTTGATAATAAATGAGTGTTATTTAAATATTGTTTTGATGCTAAATTAGTTGTTTTTTTAATACTGAGTTATTTTTTTAGTCTTATTTTTTTATATTGATGAGTCTGTAAAATCGTTTTCTCTGAGGTTCCCGGTGTCCTCGGTTCGGACAAACTTGTTCTAAATATTACTGTACACTTAGAAAATTGTTCAAATTGTATAAATTTTCATTGTTCATATTCATAAAATAAGAAATAGGTACCCAACGCTAGAACTTAGAAAAAGTCACAATAACGTTTGAATTTTTTATTATTTTCTTAACTTTTTTTTTTTTTTTTTTTTCTCTAGCCCACTGTGTCCCACTGCTGGGCAAAGGCCTCCCCCAAATCCTTCCACGACTCTCTATTCTGGGCCGCATGGAACCAGCCTGCGCGGTAAGCGTTAAGGTCGTCTCGCCACCGCTTCCTAGGTCGCCCACGACGACGCCGTCCATCCGTTGGCTCCCATAGTGTGGTGACTTCTTAACTTAATAAAATTAAAAGATAAAATAAAATGTACAAGTTATATAACATTATCGTCTATTACTTGAGTACTTAATTTTGGAATATTATTATCTAGCCTGTACGAGCAATAAAAACTTTGTCTTTAACTATTTCGAGGAGCTCGTGGCTAAGCTATAACCGCATAAGTGATTCGATCACAGGTTAAGCTATGCTTGACGCGGTTGGTCCGTGGATGGGTGACCATCTCTGTCATAACGAGTTCCTCCGTGTTTCGGAAGGCACGTTACATTGTGGGTCCCGACTGTTATTCCTACATCTTTGACAGTCGTTACAGGTAGTCAGAAGCTTGAAAAGTCTGACAACCAGTCTAACCAAGGGGTATCGTGTTGCCCAGGTAACTGGGTTGAGGAGGTCAGATAGGTAGTCGCTCCTTGTAAATCACTGGTACTTAGCTGAAACCGGTTAGACTGGTAGCCGACCCCAACATAGTTGGGAAAAGGCAAGGCCAATGATGATCTATTTCGAAACTCATTTAACTATTTCGTGAATAAGGGTTTTCTTATAAAACTCATTTCTTGAGTAATGATCAAAATAAAATAAAAAGCAATGCAAATGAAAAAATCATACACATACATCCTTGGACCAAACTATTGTTTCTATGTTTATTCGACTGGTGAATTCATATTGTTATTCAGTATGACCGAAACTGAAATAGGACGATCATATAAGTGGCGATCAGACTCGCGAGGTTGAGAGGCAGCCTGGCGTCCAGAACCACTAGACCCCAAGCTGTCATCTTCTCGAAATAAACTCTCCGCGCCCGAAGAACGTTCTTGGTCAACATTTTCTGTCTATCTGTGAACAACATATACAACCAATAATGTAATATAACTAGCTTTTAATTCACACTACAAATTGAAAGTAATCCCAGGGGAACATAAAATCGGCATAAAAACTATCATCATCATCATCAGCTCATATTCGTCCATCGCTGGTCTTAGGCATCCAAAATTGCACGCCATCGAGATCTATCTTCGGCTGCTCGCATCCAGCTCCTGCCAACCATCTTGCGCAGATCATCACTCCACCGTGCCTGAAGATGCTCTAATATATGCTACGTATACCGAAATACCGGTTATAAACTATCTGTGTGCCAAGTCTCGTCTAAAGCTGTTCACTGGTTTTTGCGTGAAAGAGGAACAAAATACATCCATACGTCATATTACCTGATTGCATAGTCCCTTGTCCGAGTAAACTTTGACGATTCAGACATAGTTGGTTTATAACACTCTGAACGTCATTCATTTTTGCATACACTTCTTCAATCTTCACACAGAAGTATATTATGACAGACATGTTCTTAGTTAACCACACTGGTGATGCAAAGACGACCAATATAACCTATGAAACAAAAATAAATAATTAAAAAGATCCAGAAAGCCACGTTTTTAAATGTCCTAAAAATAGAATTAAAAATTCAAGTTGAAAATTGCATTATCATTAGGGCCCCGATTCTGCTATTTTACAATGGCGGATAAATGAGTGGCAATTGGATTAAATTTTATATTATTCCTATTATCTTAAGCATTTTACCAATACAATAATTGGAAGTTAATTGTACTGACCTTGAGTATACCATCCCGTACTGAATTTACAATTATTGTGTAGAAAAATGCTTAAGAGAATACGAAAATTGACATTATAGGCCAAATTTTATTAATTCATCGGCCGTTGTAAATAGCAGAATTGGGGCCCTGATTTGAAGCTACATTTTTGTATAACCGGTAAGGGCTAACCTAACCGCTTCTTTATCTGTTACCTATTTTTATGGAACTCTCAGTTGTGCGAGTCCTGATCGCACTTAAATGTTTTTGTTATATTTTATTATTTTACAATAGGTTTGCTGTAACCTTACTGAGTGGATAAAAAAGTTACTTACATCAGGATTATTGAAATCCAAGTTCAGTGCTGAGTTCAAAACCCAAGTCATATTTATAAATCCTTCCATAAAAGTAAAAACGATATAATAGAAGATCTGAAACATAAGACCAACAATATCTTAATGATGAAATAAAAATTATATATTTTTTAAGATTCAAAAGAGTCGCTTTCGTCACTGTCAATAGTATGGCCAATGTAGTTTTTTTTTTAAATAGACCAGTCTTCTGATCACAGAACGAATCAACAAACTCTTTTCGAGATCATTACAAGAATTAATACTGTTTTAAATGTAAATCATCATCATCATTCCCTTGCTCTTATACCTAGCGTCCATGATGATTTCAAATCAAAACACCGCAAACCAAAAAAAAAAATATAGATTCAAGGATCATAATTTTTTGTTGTTGTCTTTCTAGCATGAGCACTTGAACATATTTTTATGTCACTCGACTTTTTAAATTAAATATTCATGTAAACTTACAAGCGGTCCCAAAGTAGTTCCAATTAATTGATAAACCTCCAGCATATCCATGAATACGTCAACCATCTTGATCCAATTATGATCAGGTACCCATTCTTCAGTGTACCCTGACTCTTGTACATCTTCAAGCCAAAGCTCAAGAGCCTTACACAATAGATTCAAAAAGGCAATAGCATACAACACGTTTAGGTCAACTAAATTGAATAGAAGATTAATTATTATTTCAAGCATAATTGCGATATTGAAAAAGTAAAGAAAAAAAGTCGTTACGAAAATAAATAAGAGGTTGATCAAAAAAACGCAGGTCCAATGAATGGCACTAAACAGTCTAAAGAAGTTAGCATCACACTTGACGATTCTGTAGATTTTCTGGATTTTAATGATGAGTAAGACATTATTATGTTTCTGTGTGGTGATGGTAAAACAGTTAATGGAAAAACAGACGATGAGGAGAATATCAAGCACATAATCGAAGCACTTCCTGGATTCCGTCATCTTTTTTGAAACGTATATAATAAAAAAGATCAGTGATGCGACAGTCGTGGTTATATCGTAACAAAGACTGTTTGCAGTTATCACATCGTTTTTGATTTTGTACTTTGCACTATGAAACATAGCTTGCATTACATTAAATGGTTTCAGTATTTTTTGTATATCCCATTCAATCAGATTTTCTGGTATATCTCCGTTATCGTTATTTGGTTTCACTCTTATTTTGATCGCTCCATTCCTTTTGATTTTTGAATTTTGGTTGAAGAATGAGTTCATTTCGACCCGGATATTCGAGGAATTATGAAACTTGATACGAAGTAGCCATTATGTGACTAGAGTAATTTATTTTAGTTTCAAAGATGGCGTATCTAAATAATGTCATTCGGTAAAGTGTATTGTTCTTTGAAAATATTATATTCATATATCTTATTGGTAGGTCGCAAGCAAGATTTTGGGTCTATTTTCGTGGAGTAATTTAAGACGAATTACTTAATACGTAAAAAGTATGTCATCTAAACAGTTTTGCAAAATTTTCTTTCAGCCTAATTGTTAGTTTTGTAACCATCATAGGCGCTGTTCCACAAAACACAAAAATTTACTGAAACCTGTTTTTATCTAACACATTCCCTGGCTTGCGAGGACACGTAATAAAATATTCATAACATTTTTCTTTGGAAGTCCTATTTTCAGACAATTCCAATAGATTCCAATTATGTGATAAAATACATTATTATTTTAAAGCTATGAACGTGTCATCGCTGTATACTGGTGTTTCGTTTTTCTCACTAAACATGCCTTCATTTTTAAAACAAAATCCTATTACTTTAAACGTTACACCATGTCAAGCAAGTCACAAAATTGTTAAAGAAAATTACATTGATGAACATTTGCACAACATATTAAAACCAATGAATTCAGTGCAATATTTGCTCGGTTTTCCAAAGTTTAAAATGGGAAACGGTTTTATCACTCCTATCAGTTTGAATTATGTTGTTGCTTCAGTGATAATGCAACTGATATTTTGCGTTTACTATGGGTATCGCAAGCTCATGTTTATTAACCCAATGACCATTACAAGTGTGGTCCTCAACTGTTTTGGCGTCTTATTTAACAACTTTACCCATATTAAACAAAGAAGAAACAATATTTTAATGATAATCAAAATTCAAAATGCCCAACGAGCACTGAAAATGAATCCAATGAAATTCAGAAGTTTGATTATTTGTAACCGGATTTTCGTTGTGGGCCTAAACTTATATTACATTGCTATTGTAGTTTATTATTTAAGTTATTTTTACTCCATTTTTGATATTTTTGTAACATTTTTTGAGTATTTCGCGTGTTGTTTTGACATTAATTTGTTATATGCGATAGTAATGATGAAACTACTGGCAGACTGTTTAGAAAGTTGGATTGCTGATGTAAACAAAACACGACTTGATACCGATTTGTTGACTGATATGAATTTGAATACCAAGTTTGACTTTTGTATGGAGACATTTGAAGTTTATCAATTGATAGAAATAACGTTTCGACCACTGGTAAGTTCCCTCTCATGGCAATAATTGTTTTTATTGTGATAAAATTAAGCGCTGATTGAATTGACTACTGTTGATCTTCGATATAAACAACTTCCACCAAGAATGGGAATGTGTATTTTTTATCAGTAATTTGTGTTTTTTTTTGAACACCCTGCCATACAAAGAATGAATTAAAGAAAAACAGGTCGAATTATATAAAAAAATATAATTTAGGGTAATATTTTCATTTTCAGATTAGTTTTTACATAATTTATACATTTATTGGAAGCCTCTTGGCGATGCGGTTTTTAGTTGATTCGAATGCAGTTAGTGAAAACCTTTCTCAAGTAAGTATGCAGTAGAGACAATGAAGTAATTTCCATTAATTTTCCTTTTTTATTTTTTACAAGCTCATATTTAGTTTCAATTGTTCCCCAAAAATCTGGTATTAACAATGGCGGATAAATAATACGATTCAGTGCCCGGCAGATGACTCACGGTCAATACAATGAATTTCCCATTATTGCCTTGGCAAAATGCTTTCAATAGTGTAAAAATTATCCAATTGCCATTCATTTGTCGGCCATTGTAAATAGCAGAATCGAGTCCCTGTTCGTTGTGTCTTTTCATCTGTCTGCAAGTTGTATTTGGATCTTATCTCGAGTTTAATCTCGTTTGATTCATCCTGATGAATACTCTGGTCCTAAAACAAATCTGATCGGGTCGAGTCTGGATCAGGCTAGCACAGGACCGTAGAAATTGGCCTGGAGGCTGTAGATGATGATGATGATGATGATGAAAACAAATCTGAAATAGTTTGTTAAATATATAAACTTCAATACGTAAGTACTTATAATAAAATAACAGTTAACCAATATAATTTGAACCCTGTTTCATTTCAGACTACGTTTTCCGTTTTGTTTTCGTGTCTCTGGATAGCTAAAAGAATGTTCTGGATAACCTACTTGTGCATTAAAACTGAAGCAGTCTATACCAAAATGGGGGATATTTATTGTTTTCTGAATGAATTTCGTCTAGATCAACATAATTTGAACCCAAGGCGAAAACTGGGTAGGTACTTGTAAGTGTATCAGTACTCAATACTAGTAAACAGTTATTTGTGTTTTTAAATGATACTCTTGCTCCATCTCATCTTCTCATCGAGCTTGCACAGCTCGATGAGAAGATGAGATGCTCCGCTATAGTTGAGTATTTTGTGAACGAAAAATGTTTAGTCCGTCAGACAGATTTAAAAAGATATTGGATATTATTTTCTCATTTTATCACATCATCATAAAGTAAGAACAACTACGTCACTTGCTAGTAAAGAGCTTACTGGTCAGTGACGTCACAAGAAAATTTTAAATCACTGCATCCCCTTCATTTTATGTTCACTAAATAAAAGAAAAATACGAATCCAATAATTTTTGGAAATCTGTCTGATGGACTAAACATTTTTCGTTCTCAAAATACTCAACTATAGGGGGGGGGGGGTATAAATAGAAACAACGTCTTAGCGGCACACTGCGTATATTCAAACTGACTTCACTCACAATACAAGTCACGCACACAACATCTAGATACAACATTATCTAGATATACCCTACATTACAAATACCTAATAAAAATAGATATCTTTCCAGGCTTTTCGAAGGTGTTGAAGAATATTCACCGTCTTCAGACCGTTTGCTTCGAGAAGATGAACGCGTGTGGTCTGACCTTTGTAGACGCTAACTTACCTGTGCGCTTGATCAGTCTTATCACCGCTTATGCGATTGTACAATTGCAATTCACGTTGCTTTAAAAGATTTCTTAATATGCAATCGTATCGTGTTTGTCTTCTGTTCATATGTTTTGGACAGCAGTTATGACATCCTTTAAAGATATTGTAAACTATTATAAGTTGTAAGAAAAAGTGGACCAATAGTTGTACCCTGGCCTACACCATTTTAATTTCCTTTTATAACTTCTAAACAAAAACAACATCAATGTAGCTATTGTTTCACATAAAAATCGCATTACGTTTATTTATAGAAATTGTTATTTGATTAGATTAATAAGTTTAAAGTGAATGAATTAAGGATAAGGATTGCCAACCCAAACGGTACTCTTATACTTAGGCTCTACTGTCTGCCCATTTGTCCGTCTGTCTTCACCAGGCTGTATCGCATGATGATAGTTAGACAATTGAAATTTTCTCAAATTATTTATTCCTGATCCCTGCAAAAGAAATCAATGTTAGAAACTTGAAGGGTGACCAATTTTCTTAGTAGTATATTTTCTATTTTAAACCTAAATTACCTATAAAAGTGACGAAATAAAATAAATTACCTACTTGACATTTCGTCAATTAATGACTGCTAACGAACCTGCATGACTACATTAATTCATAGTCCATTAGGACTTAATATATTTCATGAATAAGGTGCCTTTAATACAGTCGCGACTTTCCCATTGAAACGATGTCTGTTAAAACAAAAGAGAATGAAAACCTTAAAAAGGATCATCGACTAGAAGTGTTATTGGACAATTTTGTAGACGAAGATTTGCAGACCATGCTTAAGCCTCTATACATATTCCAAGAGCTCTCACTCTTCCCAAAGTACCGCATCAGGAATAACTTTATAACCCCAAACGGACGCTTTTCTTACCTCGCGTCGTTTTTAGGAACTATTTTGTATACTTTCATAACATGCTGGCCAGTAATTTTGTTGTATTATGAAGGAAAGCATACTCTAATTTCGCTTTTCATTTTTTCTTTTTTCTCTGCTATTTATAATTCTACACTGTTTATTGTTAATTTTATATCAGGTCTCTTGTATTCTGACCTTAACGTCAACATTATATTGACTGTCCAAGAAATTCATAGGTTTTTAAACAACGAAACCAGTTCTAGGGTCTTCACTGTCTGGAATTGGATCACTTATGTTTGCATTTTCAGTTTCTATATTTTATACTTGGTTTATTTCAAATTAATAATACTTACGCCATTAGCTTTGTCGGATTTTTCTACTATCATTTTAGTTGTTATAGACACCCATGTGATATATAGTATACGAATTATAAAATTGTTGGAAATCAAAGCAGCTCTTTGGAATGTTCAAGCTTTGAAGATAGATGAAGGTGAAGACCTTGATATCAGGCTACATTATGAAAAACTGTTTGATAGTTTTCGGAAAATATTGAATTGTTACGAAATGTGTGGAGTTGCATTTGGATATCCGGTGAGTAACATTTAAAATAATTAAAACTACTGTTTGCTTAAGGCTCAGCCCAAATCTTAGCCCTTATTTGATATAATTTTAAAATCGCGACATTCTTAGATTTGAAATTTGACGTAGCGTAGTCCAAAAGTTACTTAAAAATGTTTATGTCCTAATTTCAGATACTGTTTTATATATTGGCGGTGTTTTCTCATGCCTTAGTATACATTGTATTATTCCTCGATATTATTCAAAAAACAAAGATGGTATGTATATTTAAGATGTTTTTCTACATAATGTTTTTTGTATCACCCGATGTTGAAAGTAACTTCACTAGTATGGACTCTACGAAGACAGTTTAGTGACCAATTCATCTGGAGAACTTGTCTTAGATTTATCTGAAGCTATAATAGCTTCGATTAAAATCACAGAACTACCGAGTCATCTGTCTCCAGTTCGATCTGGGCCTGGTCACGTGTTGGATTGCCTTCCGATTGGGTTGTATGAGTAAGGACAGAGATTGCACCTATATTTGTGTACGTGCTTGTGCACTATTTTTATTTGTCTTTCTGTACTGAATATAGTATTGTGTTATTGTGCCCCATATCTTAAGGATAAAAGTTTTTTCAGCTCCCTGCATCACATGCAGCTCTGGCTTTGTTGTTATTCATTTTTATACTGAAGGAATTGTTGTTGCAAATATCATTGTGCCAGAATTTCGAGAAGTTCTACAAAGCTCTTGATAATGTTCAAAACACGTGTGCTGTCATTTTAAAATCACGTTGTTCAGGTGAATTTATTTTATTTCTTTTTAAGGATATTGTTCATTGAATAGTCCATGATCTAGTCATATTATCATGATTAAATAGTTGCTTAAGTAGTTAAAGTAATATTATCATGCTTAAAGAAACGTTCCCAATGATATTGCCGTTATAATCAAAAAACATAAGTTTCTGTCAACCGATTTCAAAGAGTATGAGGTTCACAATTCTTTTGTATATTTTTGTTTTTTACCTGAGCACTTCAGACTGGTTTAATCGATATTGCTGATTTTTTTCATTTAACGTGAATTAGCTGTCATTTGGTCCCATAAAGCCATCAAATTTGTTTGTCAATTATGTTTTGTTGCCAAAAATATTATTATTACCTTCAGATGACAAGAAGAGGTTTTGCAAGAACGTGCAGCGTTTATATCGAGCATCCCACTCTAAGATGCGTGTCTGTGGCTTGTTCCAAGTTAACGCCTTGTTAACTGTGCAAATGGTGTCACTTGTCAGCAATTATATTATAGTTATGTTACAGTTTATATTGCCGTGATTGGGATCAATAAATATAAGGTACAGATTTTTTTGATGTTTTATTTTTGCCAATTTATATGTTACTTAATTGAAAAACCTGAGGACATGTATATAGGTAATATTATATGTATTTATCTCTTTGTAAGACATAGGTTATGTTAAGCCAGCTTATGAACTAATCGCAATCGTGGGTCAACAAATCTTGGATTTTATACCAATGAGGATACTTATTTTTTAGTTTTTGGGTGTTTTAATGGTTCCATAGGCAAAGGTACAAATGGAACCCTATTAATCAGACACCGAGGTTTTTTACAAATTTTACTAGCTGACGCAGCAAACGTTGTTTTGCCTAATAAATTATTTCTAGTTGTATGTATTTTTTAATGCCAC
This sequence comes from Trichoplusia ni, assembly GCF_003590095.1. NCBI lineage: Eukaryota > Metazoa > Arthropoda > Insecta > Lepidoptera > Noctuidae > Trichoplusia > Trichoplusia ni. The sequence goes on along the minus strand of NC_039482.1, from coordinate 3,688,274 downwards.
ATTATAAAAAAATAACAACAAACAATTTCGTCCAAAAAATTTTTTTTTGGTTTGAGCAACCCTTATCGCTTTGGGGTGTGAAAAATAAATGTTGATTCTCAGACCTACTGACTACGCTTATAAAATTTGGTAAAAATCGGTTAAGTCGTTTCGCAGGAGTACGGTAACTAACATCGTGGCACGGGAATTTTATATATTAGAAGAAGATAATATATGTATTTTGACTGAACTCCAAAGCCAATTTGAAATATTTATTATGTTACGAAACTTGATGTAAATCAGTTTAAAAGAGCAACTTATTATTTTATTTTTGTTGATGTAGGTATCAAAACAATGTTTTTCAGTCTATAAAAGTTGTTTTTAATTTAATGATATTGATTTTTCTGACGATAATGAGACGTAAAGTTATGACGTTACAACCAATAGGGTCACACCTTCATTAATTTGTATAAAAATAGATCGAATTGAATATAAATAGCACAGCTATTGGAAACTACACAAGCAATAAAAAAAATATATACGAATCGAAACTCTTAATTATTTAGCCTAAAATTTTCGATCCCATCAGAACCAATGTGACAGATAAACAACCTGACTCTTCTTTATGACCAAGAGATGAATTTTTCAGTGTCCTTGGTAGCTTAGTTGGTCAAGCGACTGGCACTTATAGCTGGGAGTCGGAGGTTTGAGTCCTGACTGATTTTTTTTAAAAAAAACATTGTTTTATCTATAATTCTCTCTAAGTGATCTTCGGTGACACCAATACCAGTTCCCAATATACAATAACAAAAATACACTGTCATACAGCGGTGGCCCAGTAAGAGGATTCCGTTTTCAACATCCAATGATTGAGGTACGGGACCCTAAAAATAGCTCACCAACTATCGATTGCAATTACTCATATTAATTTCTAACATACTTAACAATATTAATAAAAGTCACTTCAGTCAAACTTAAGTAAAGCGAGGATCAAAAGACTTTCCGTTAAATAAGTTGAAATTAGAAAAGTTGAAAATAAAAATGGAATCTAATCATAAAGAACCAGTATTAAAAGATGACATTCTGAAGATATTCCATCCTTTCTATCTATTCAGTATAATGCTGTGTGCACAGAAGTACCACATAAAGTATAATACTGTCAGTCGAGTCACGAAAGCAAACATCGCTTTCGCAGTGTTAGGCAGTTGTGTTCTCATCATCCTATTTATTTTCGTCATCATTTATACCGACTTCACTAAAGGCGCGTTGAGTAGACTGGCGTACCAAGTCATATACGCCACTTATTTATTCATTCATGTTGTCGTTTGTTTCACTAATGTGTACTACAGTACTTCAAGTGTACGTTTACTTTCGAATCTTCATAGAATCCATGAATTTTCCAATAGACAACAGTCCAGACATTACAAAATACTTTCCTGGACATCAATTGCATTTGTCCTGGGTTGCGATTTGGTTGTTGTAACTTTTAAACTTTCCTACGATGATTTTTGGAATGTTACAAGAGCTATATATTTGTCGACTTCCATCATTTTAGACATTGAAGTTGCACAATCAGTTGTCATTGTGTGTATTTTGAAAGAAAATACTAAATTATGGAACGATAAGGTGGAAGAAATTAGTGTTGAAGAGAACAGTGAAGAATCGATCGATAGACAGAAACAATTAGAAGAAATGTATAATATTATGAAATTAATTATTGAATCTTGGTCTTTGATGGCAAAATCATCGAATTTAAAAGTAAATATCTTACAAAAACTTTATCCCGTATTTTTTAATTTTACGAAGGTTTTTTAAATTTCACATGTTTTTGAAGCAACCGTATGTGCTAAGTATGGTTGCCAATCAAAAACTGTTCTCCAAGCCTGTCCAAAAGAACAAAACGTCCGATGCTGTTCGGTTAAAGAATATCGTCTTTTTGTTCAACTGCTTTTATACAAGATTTTATTGATATAACTGATTTGACTGCACGGATAGCCGAGAGATTGAGGTCACCACGCCAAACTCAAACACGTAGTGACGTGATGCGGTTTTTCTCCTAGCGTAGGACAAGCACTTGTGTGATCCACGAATGCTTGTTTTGAATTTGGGTGTCTTTGTGCGTGTACCTTAATCCATTGTGAAACCAAACTACACACAGATTGAATTCCTTAAAGTGGGAGTCGTTTTTTATTTTTTCGATTCCTCTTGAAATTCCTCAATGTTTGTCGCTTTTTTTAATCATAATCTTCTCTTGTTTCAGATCCTTGTTCATTTCATCACTATATTTATCCAAAACATAACTTATATAGGACTCGTTATAAGTTGGTCCAAATATGACGCAGTGAGTATTACAGTTTTTGTTTAACTTTAATATGCTGATTGGTATTAAGCCGTTGGACTGGAGCAAGCCATTTCTTGTTTGTATTGCATTCAATTTAATTCCCTTAATGGTGAAACGTTTACTGGTAAGTCGTCATAAGAGATCTTACCTTACTGTATCCACTTCATATTGATTTCGGGATGAAAGTTAAATTAAGTGGAAATCTAAATACGTGTTTATGTACAGTAGACAATGCTAATACTTGGTATGCACCGGTTTCAAGGTGTCGCTAGCTCTGAGGTCCCGGGTTCGATCCCCGGTCGGGTCAATGTAAAAAATTCACATTTCTACATTGTCTCGGGTCTGGGTGTTTGTGGTACCTTCGTTATATCTGAATTCCATAACACAAGTGCTTTAGCAACATACTTTGTGTTCAGAACAATGTATGTTGTCCGCATTTATTTATTTATTTATCGTAAGACATTACGTGATTGCCCAGTCTAGACTATTAACCAGTCAGGGCTTCAACTCGAAATTTAAATAAAGGATTTTTTTCGTTTTAGACTGATCAACTACATACAGCAAGTCATTCGTGTGCAGTAACACTCTGGATGTTTAAAATGCTAGTTGTACAGTTTGCTCTATGCGTCATATGCGAGTTGTTTTACAAAGAAATTTCAAGATCATTCAGTATCGTCGTGATCAAGTCGTCTACTGATTGTGAGTAAGGTCTTTTAATGTTTCTTAGACGACAACATTGATATTTAAAAAAAAATTAAGTACTTTTTATCAATTAAAAAATGTTACCTATTTCATTGATAGCCTTGATTCATTGCCCAACAACCAGCGGCTACCGATTCTGATAAATACGTTTGTGTAAACCACGGCAGTCACACAGACAAGATCAAGGATCAAGTAAAATTGTTCATTATGTACATAAACGGTTTTAAAAAAATAACTGGCATCTACGACTTTTTCAGTAACGTCACCAAGAGTTTGGAAGAATATCTACAGGATGTTACGAAACGACTTTCAGAAGATGAGCGCTTGTGGCATGTTCCTCATTGAGGCAGCAACGTTAGCAGACTTCTTTGATTTATTGTCTACTTATACTATTGTATTGCTTCAGTTTGCTTTCCTGTAGTATACAACAAAATGAATAAAGCTACATTGATTTTGGCCAAGGATTTGATTTTTTTATTATGTTAGGAGAGGGTTGTACTTTTTCTGAAAATATTCAAAAGATAGTCTAAAAAGCACTTAGTATTAATAAAATTAATGGTATTAGGGCTAATGATGAAATGTCTTATAAGAATAAATATATAATAATGATTAAATCATACAAATTGCTTTTCGTTGGCTCTATACATGGGTAGTGGTATGGGTCACCACGGCGATCCTACTGTGCAGGACTGAAAGCGCCAGTACTCCGCGAAAGTAGTCAAACTTAATAATTATTATGTAATACGTAAATGAGAAATAAAAAAGTAAAGTACTTTACAATACTACCACTTCAAATAAGAACTACTCGTCCAATTCCAAGTCCTGAGATAGCAAACAAAATTAGTGACGAATTGAGTTGGAAAATGTATCTACTGACAAGCTCATTACGCTTTCAAGAGTGCTGAATTTATATTTTTAAAGCTTGGGTTCGGTTTTAAAATTTTAATGGGACCTACTTCTTTTTGGGGTCAATAAAAAAAGCAAGTTGAAGATTTAAAAGCAACTTTTAATTCGTATAACTTTTACTTGAAGCAAACTTTATTAGTAGAAATATGTATAGTTGTGGAGCATTTCATAATTAGAATTTACTGTAACTAAAACCAATAAAAAGAAGTGTAAACATACATATAGTAGCAACTCGTATGATGAAAGAAATTAACTCAAACTATCGATTGCAATTACTAGTATTGGTGGCACACATTACAAGATTAAAACCCAACGTCAGTTAAACTCAGATGGGAACGGGACTAGCATATGACGTGGTGTCAAAAAAGAAACAGAAGGCAGACAGTAAAATGTTATTCATTAAAATGGAATCGAAACGTCAAAAAGCAGTATTAGGAAACGAGATATTAGAAATATTTCGTCCTTTCTATCTATTCAGTATAATGCTGTGTGCACAAAAGTATCACATAAAGTATAATACTGTCAGCCGAGTCTCGAAAGCGAACATCGCTTTCGCTGTGTTGGGCAGTTGTGTTCTTCTCATCCTATTTATTTTTGTGGCCATGTACACAAATTTCACAACGATTACTTCAAGCGTATTCATGTACTATCTTGTTTACATTAGTTATTTTTTCATTCACGTTGTCGTGTGTCTCACTAATGTGTACTACAGTTGTTCATATGTACGCATTCTTTCAAATCTTCATAAAATCTGTGAATCTTTTTCCAACAGACAACAGGCTAAACATTACAAAATTATTTCATGGGCATCAATTATTTTAATTATTTCGTGGGATGTGGTTCTAATCATTTTTAAACTATGTTATGACAGAACTTGGACTGTATCGAGAGCCCTTTATTTGTTCACTTCCATTCTGATAGACATCGAAATTTCTCAAGTTGTTCTTACTGTGCATATTTTAAAACAAAAAACTAAATTATGGAACGATAAGGTTTTAAAAATGAACATCGAAGAGAATGAAGAAGTATCAATTGACAGGAAGAGAGAATTAAAAGATTTGCACAAAGTTATGAAATTAATTATTAATTCTTGGTCTTTAACGTCGAAATCATCGGAATTTAAAGTAAATACCATTTTTTAATACGCAACGTGTTCAAAAGTATGCAGTATAATATTGTTCTCAAACTATTTAAAACTAAAAGGCTTTTGTGGCATTCTTCTATGTTGTTCCATGCCACGAATCAAATCAAATTTTAATGTTTTATTCTAATAAGCATGAAACAGGAGCTTAATAAACGTCACATTACAATACTGACGTTTCTTAGTAAGAAAGAGAAGAACCGGCAAGCAACTCCATTGGTTAATCTTTTAAAAATAACATCCCTATTCCCATTTTCGCTCTATCGGTAATGTAACATTTATCGTCACAAATGTCACTCTCCATATCTCTCCAAAAATCTTCCCTATTAGTACAATCATTGTCAAGTCTATTTTCAGATTCTCTTCCAATACATTATTTCGTTTCTACACGGTATGACGTATGTAGGAATACTTGTAAGCTGGTCGAAAAGTAACGTGGTGAGTAGAAACGAAAACCATTATTTCGTTTATTCTCCATAACTTCGATATATTGGCAAATGTTAAACTATGACTGTTGTATATCTGACAATTATTTAAGAATCAACGTCGACCCAATCAAGATGTTTTGAAGCGGCAAGTCAAAATAAAGTGTCTTGTCTTAAACAAATGACATCTCCATATATTTAGACAATCCGATCAGTGTCGTCACTCATAACATTGAAATGTTATTTATCTTCGAAAACACTACACACCTGAAGAGTTTATTTATCAGCATCAAACGAATTTATTCCCTATTTTCAGGATAGTTTTAGTCTTGTATAGAAGACTGACGTAGTAGCAGTAGGCCACAGCGCCAAACCCATTACGTTAGATTCCTGGGTAGGCTAATCATTTGTATGACCCACAAATGCTTGGTCTGAGTCTGGGGGTCTCTGTGCATGCGACTTGAATGTTTGTGAAACCCCCAGCGACACAAGAATAACATTTCTTAGAGCGGGAGTCGTTTCAATGAAAACAACAAAAATTTTCACGTTTATCCATGTCTGTGCTTCAATTTATTGACGAAATATTTTACTTTTCAGTCTGATCATTTCCTTACTATGAGCCATGCTTTTGGAGTATCGCTTTGGATGATAAAAATGTTTGTTGTACAGATTTCACTATGCGTCACATGCGAATTGTTTTATCTTGAAATTTCAAGAACATTCAGTACCGTCTTGATCAAGTCGTCTACGGATTGTGAGTGACTTTTTAGTGGTATCTTTTGTTGGTTATATGAGTGACACACATTGAGTGGCCAATAATAGGCTAACATCAAGCTGTTTTTATTAATAAAATACGCTCCTTCTGTTCATTTGAGTAAATGTTTTGTAAAGATTTCACCTATTCACGTATAGTTTAAATACAACTCACCGGCCTCAAAATTTAGAGAGCTGGCATGTGTGGTGTGGACGACATTGCTGTCAAATCAACATCTTAGTACAACATTTCTCTCAAAAAAAGCAATGGTGAATGTCAAAATATGAATTCCTTTCACATTTTACAAGACTTTGACTTTGCTCTGATGGTATTTTTTATTAAAAATGATTAACACAAAAATAAAAAACTTTTTTTTCAGTAATTTCAATGCATGTTTGGAAGAATATCTACAGGATGTTGCACACAAACTTTGAGAAGATGAGCGCTTGTGGCATGTTTTTCATTGAAGTGGCAACGTTGAAGGAGTTCCTGGATCTGATGTCTACTTACACCATTGTATTACTACAGTTTGCTTTCTTGTAAAATATAGGGTCCAGCTTTTGCTTTGATAAAACCTTTAAATTCTGTTCAGAAAACAATTACATTTTTTTATTGTTCACTACCTGTTTCTACAGAGCGAAAATGATCCGATGGGAACATTAAATTGGGCTAAAAACTCCTGTGTGTTAATCCTGGTTATAAATTATCTTTATACCAAGTTTCGTTTAAATCCGTTCAGTGGTTTTGCATGAAAGAGGAACAAACATCCATACATGCAAATTTTCGCGTTTATAATATTAGTATAAGCGGCTGCCCGCGAATTTGTTATCGTAGTTTTAATGAAACCTATAAGCAACAATAAAGTTTAATATGATGAAAATAAACAGCGTTATGGCTTTACACTTTCGGCCTAACGTAACCTAAGACAAGTAGATTTATTTAGTTCAGCAACTAAAAAACTATCTAGATAATTTTAGGGCCTTAAATTTTAAAAGTACAGATTTAAATAAAATAAAAGTATCAGTAGTAAAGTCGGTATTACATATAATAATGAAGAACTAATTCTACTAATTACTTATTCTACTACTAAACTAAAAAATTGCAAAATTACATCATCGGTATTAAATACCTCATACACTGGTATACCCGATCAAGACAATAAAAATAATACTTGACTACAAGAAGTAGAATTGCAATATGGCGATAGCGTAGGAAGTGAATTGGCTTAAGAAATTTATCGAGAGGGAACCGTCGACGACGAACAGACCGCAAGCATCCATCTTCCTGAAGGATGCTTTGAGTAAACGTTGTATGTTCTTGCAAACTCGTTTTTGTGCACCTGAGAAAGAAACCGATCGAAATTAGAACAATGCTTGTTACAGACAAAAAATATGGGTGACCATTTTATGGAATACTTGTTTAATCGCAACTAAAAGTTTATTTAACTTCGCCTTAAAATTATATGTGTTAATCAAGGTTATACACATACAGATTTAGATGAAACTAAATACATAGATAAACTATCTAAATCTGTTCAGTAGTTTTTGCGTGAAAGAGGAACAAACATCCATACGTACAATCTCGTATGTAATATTAGTAGGATATCATCGTCGCTGCGTTATTCAATTGTATTTGCAAGGTAGAGCAAAAGTGCAGTCAAAAGTAGTCTTCAATATTAAAAACTATATTTACCTGAGCATTGAATCGAATTAATTCTTAAAATACATGCGCTTTGAACTTCAGCAACAGTTGAGTAAAATCTCTCACTTTCAATGATCAAATACAATACGAAAATAAAGACTTTTAACATCCAACATGTAGACAAAAGCATTAACAAAAGGCTCTGAAACAAATAATTTTATACTTAAAATTATTAAACCTCATATTTAGTCACTAAAATCATCACAAAAGAAAATTTTGTTCTTACTGGTAAATAATTCGAATCCAGAAATTGGAGTAACCTTAAGCCATTCAATAAAGTAACTAAAGAATTAAAAAATGATTGGATTAAATAATAAGCCACCTGTAACAAAGACAGTAATTTAATTCAAGCCTTCATCCACAAAAGTAAAGAAGATATAAAACTCTGAACACAAGCCATTATGGAAAAAGTACATTTCTGGACTTTTGAGAGGCGATGAAACCTGACTTTTTCATTAATGTTTCACCTCAAGGTAATTAGTTAAAAAATTTAGACTTCAGCTAACTTATAAATATTACATGTACAAGTGATACCATCTGTTCTATTTCCAGAATTAATTATTTCATTTCAACAATGTCGTCGATACTAAAAATACTATTCTATTCTTCTATTACTGTTTTTTTTCTAAATGTTTCCATGAGTATTTTTGTATTAACTTTTAAACTGTTAGCAGAATCTCTATCGGTTCGTTCACATACTTTTTAATCATCCGTCATTCTAGAACCTTTAGGTGATCAAAAACTTTCTATTTATAACCTAACAACGACACAAATTGTGCACCGAAAAGAAATTTAGAATGTACTCACAAAACATTTAAAAGTTTTCCCAATTAATTGATAAGCTTCAAAAACATTCATAAAAGAATCGCAAATTCTGCTCCAATACGCCTCGCTGTTTAAATTCTCGTCAAACTCCGTCCTGTTAACCTCTACAATCCATATCTCCAGATGACAAGACAACAAGTTTAACAATCTTGCTGCGTATATGACATTTAAATCAAAGGTGATAAAAAAATATGTATTTATAATGTCCACCACTTGAAATCCTCCCAGGTAGTACCAAAATATGAAGACAAATAAAATGTAAAAAGAAATTAATGCTGCGATGATAACCAAATTTACTACGACATGTTTTCTGTAATCGATGCTACTAAATTTTAAAGCCCTTTGAAGTTTCAAAACCAAAAGAACATTATCTTGACGATTTTTAACGCTTGAACAGTAATTTAGCCAACAGCCTATTAAATCAATAACTGCAGTGGTCAAATAAGAAACAGAAATAACAAAATCCAAGGTCATTGTAGGAGTCAAGGTCGCACTTCGGGTCAAAGCGTAAACGTAGGAGCCGGTGGCAAATAACACACCAAAGAGTGTCACAAAACATTCACGAAAACTATTTGCTGATAAGACATTATCTCGAATTTTATATTTGTTGGAAAAAAGGAATGTTTGGAGAATGTTGAAAGGCTTAAGTATATATTGTAGCTGTTTATCAACCACGTCTGAGCAGGCGATTGGTTCGACCTGTATTAGAGTAATTTTGGCCGTTTTGGGCCGTTTTCTTTTGGAAACCATGTCTTCTTATGGTCGTACTTCAACTGCAATGACGATGTGTGTAGTAATTTAACTGTCGAACAATCATTCATTATTGTATGTGAAATGATAAGGTATTGAAGTGAAGATGGCTTTGTGATAAAACTGTAGTCATTGTAAGTAGTAATTATTTTTGAAGTTAAATTTAATATTTAAGGTAAAGTGACTCCTGGAATGAGTTTTCGATTTCGATTTATGATAAAAACTTCGTTGTGCGAAAGTTGTAGTCAGCGTTTCCTGTCAATTAGTTACTGTGATCACGAATAAAATTCGCGCTTGATTAAGTTTTTATTTTTTACAGATTGAATATTAATAGGTAATTTGATTAAATCTAATAATATAAATCTGTTTAGTTCGTTAGGCAGATTTCCAAAAAACAGTGAATTCCTACATATTTTTCATCTTATCACATTACTACAATGTAAAAAAGATAAGAAGCACTTAAGTATGGTAGCATAAAATAAAAAAGACGTATTCAATTTTTTTTTCAAATCTATCCGATGAACAGGACATGAAGATTAAAAGACTAATTTTAGAATTGAAAACTTTTTTCACATTTTACTTAAAGAACTTTCACAGTAGAATCTGACTTCCATATAATTACAGAAATGCAAATTGCAGCAACACCACTGTGTTATTAGTGAGGAGTTCCACAAGGGTCAATAGTAATTTAGAATCCGCTTCGAATAATCCCCACACACTTATCTTCTCGAACGTAGATCGACACAAACGCAACACGTTTTTGCAAAGATGACGTTCTTTGCCTGGAATGTCAGAAAAAATAAAGATAAAGTTAAAGCACTTATCAATGTAGGGTTAAGTTGTTTCTATTAACCCTTCAACAGCGTAGTTTTGTCAATATTACATATACACCATGTTTTAAGTCAAAATTTCACATTCGAATCAATAGCTATCTATCCAGCGTTTTATCGCATATTATGAGAACTAATACACCCTTGTATTATTATTTTATTAAAAAGAATAACCTATGATTTTTTCTTCTCCATCGCAATGACATTTTGCATGCACCATGCACTAGTCTAGTTTCATTATCTAACGGTTAATTAATAAAAAAAAAATTGTTGGGAATTATGAAAGGTGTGACTTTTCCAAAATCAAGCAATTTGTTTGAGTAACAAGAAACTCTTTTGTTTTTTGAGTTGAGAAGTCTTTCTTTTAACTGTTTTCTTAATCTAGGAAGAGTTCGTACTATTCCGTTGATCGATTAAATAAAGTATCATCAATTCCAACCTTGTACTGGCTCATAAAACTACATCAAAAATAAAATATAATTACCAGTGCAATTTGACCTCAACTTGGCAAAACAAGAATCTTGAACATCGTCGAGTGAGTCATAAAATTGTCGAAAACTACTGCACAATATTAATTGTATGATAACAGTCCTTATTATCCAAATAAATATGGTCTTACATGTAAATGATGATATTTCCTGGAAAAGAGAGATTCTTAAATATTTTTCTTCATCGATAGATGGGATATTAAATGTTTTAGTACCTTTTTGTTTATCTACAATAATCCGATCAATGATAACATTTTGGTTATTTATAGTCATGTATTTCTTTGTCATGCATTTAAATTTATGCACTAAGCGATTTCAACTTATAATAATTAAAAAAAAATACAAACTCTCATGTCACACACAGACTCTCAGAACAAGCATTCGTTTATCACAAGAACGCATTTATTTTGTACTCACAAAAGTATTGCTCGTCTCAAACATTTCTAAGATCGTTTCTATGAAAAGCAGTCCATGAGCTATCATATCTACTGCATGATAAAGTATCTGAAAATAGGAAATGTCAACTGTGGCTTCTGCTTCAAAACTAAAATAGATAATATTAATTTGTACTTTAATTCTCTCACCACGTTACGGAATAGTTTTACGTATTCGCTATAGCAATTCAAAATATTAACAAATGCTTGAAACATATTTTTTACATTTTCATCTTCAACTCCATACAGACCATGCTCAAGATTATTTTTCCACTGAACTAGTACACCATTTAACACCTGAACTAAAATAACAGCGTTCCAAATATTTGAATCAAATAATCCCGAAATTATAGCATTGATCCATAGGTAATGAGAGAAGCCTTGGAACGTAACGTAGAGAATCATGACGCAATGGCCAAACATGGATGTGCAGACACTGATCCAAGCACAAAGTCCAAAAACTTTGAAACTGCCACCCATATTGAGATACCTATGAACGTCTTGGTAGGTTAAGACGAAATTAATGTTCCTAGTACTCCGAATGACGTTCAATACGAAAGTGGAAATGAAGCCAATGGAATAAAAACACGCGTCAAAACTATGTAAGACATACAAAATTTTCATAACGTGTCCCATCATATTTATGAATAAAACCTCGTAAAAGCGATAAATATAGAAACAAGCTATTACTGAGGCTATAATTATCCCATTAATAATAGACAAGAAATGATTTGGAGTGATAAAGTTGTCTTTGATGCAGTATTTAGGACATAGAATGATATTTGATGCGAAGTTTAGAGGTAGGAGAAGCAACTGTATGTCCTTATCGACTAAGTTGTCTAATAGTACTTCAACAACTGTTTGCTTGTTTCTGGTATTCTTATGTTTTTTCTTCTTCATGAAAAGCATTTTGTAAATTTTACTAAAATATGTCATCATTTCACGAAACAATTTTTGATCTGAAAACCGAATTTTTTTCGTTCAATTTTTCGTATTTTCTTCTTATTCTATTGAATAAATGAGTAAACTAAGTATGTTATACGTAAGTGTTATTGTAAATTATGGAAATGAGCCATTAGGAAATTAGTAGCAGTGTAAGTATGTATCATAGTTTTCCACTCATAAAATGAATTACATGAAACAGGCTCATCGGCAGAAAGTAAATAATAAGTCGATACCTCAGTATCTAGGGGCACGGCAGTGCCCTCGCCAAGTCAAGTACCGGAACCATTCAATTAACGGAACGATTCAATCACCATTTTTTTGAAGGTTAATTTGACTCCTCATTGCTTCGTTGTAGGTAAAAGTGGCGTTTTAAGATCAATAATAAAGTACGTATTTTTATACATAGGTATGTATAAAAATTCACTGTATTGTATCTTATTTGAACCAGTTCTTGCTGGGGAGTTTGTTGCTCCTTTATCTCTCGCAACAACATTAATTAAAAAGCGGTGAAGGACAGGTGAAACTGGTTACTATGGTAAATGCCGCTGTAATAAAAATGTCATAGATAAATATCAGGGTTATGCAACAGATGATACAGCCATAAGTTTGATAGGAGACAATTATTGTACTTTTGTTTGTCGTCAGCCTGTTAACGTACAGAACATTTAGTGTCACGAGTGTGACTTGCACTTGGTCAATTTTTTCAAATTCTGGTTTATTTTAATTATATTACTGTCTGGTTATGCTGGCTCTATTACTTTGACGTATACCGCTCATGTGATTGCTGCCCTATCTATACTCTATAGTAATACATAAAGCTGAAGAGTTTGTTTGATTGTTTGATTGAACGCGCTAATCTCAAGAACTACTGGTCCAAATTGTTTTTTTTTTTTGTTTTGAATAGACCATTCATCGAGGAAGGTTTTAGGCTATAAAACATCATGGAACTGCAACTAATAGGAGCGAAGATACAATGTAAAATATGAAAAAAACAGGGCAGGTATTGGTAAATCATAACTTATATCTTCTACCCACGGGGACGAAGTCGCGGGCAACAGCTAGTTTCGATAATAAAATTGTAATTCATAGTAATGAAACGAGTATTATACAGCCTATTACAGTTTATTGTGAAGACTTAAGAGTACATAAGGAATATCTGAAAATGATAAAGGGTATGATAATGCATTCGGAATTAACATGTTATTTCATATATTTTATATGCTAGACTACTTTGACACCCAACTGGAATCTTTAATTCATCAATAAGGACCCTGGTTGGCTCAGCTATAGATTACATTACAGAAAACTTAATAATTAGTAGCCATCTTAAACACTGATTATCTGATTATTGTATGTATTCATTTTATTTCTTATTTCTATGTTATGTATGTTTATGTATACCTTTACATGTTTTTAACAATAGTGCACCACCTACCTCTGTACATACTGATAATTTTCCTGTCCATCCAAAGGTTGTCTGGAAGATATCGCTTTTAGCGATAAGACCGCCATTGTACCTTAACATTGTATGTATTAAGAATCACTGCTGTAATTCCATGGTGTACAATAAAGAATATTCTAATCTAATCTAATCTAAAACTGTAATACGACTAAAATGTAGATGGCTGTCAAGTTGATAATTTCCAATAATAAGGCAGCATCAACGACGAACAGACCACAAGCATTCAACTTGTAGAAACCAGTTTTCAACACACGCTGTACATTCTTCAATAATCTGACTTGTGTCACTGTAATCAAATAAAAAGTCTATGAAAAATCATTGACTATAATTGTTTTTTTTTTACTAACCTATAGGGCACAATGATCTATCAGTAGAACAGAGTAACAGTACAAAGTAGAGGGTTTTGTCTTCAAAACAAGAACAAGAGACGGTTAAGGAAGGAGAACAGAAGGGAGCTATTCTCCTTACTTTATTGTCTCTTTCATGAACAGCAAGAATCTTGGTTGACACGAATCTAATCACAGCCTTTTCCCAACTATATTGGGGTCGGCTACCAGTCCAACCGGTTTCAGCTAAGTCTAAATCTACTTCATTTTTTTTAAATATTAACGCAGAGTTATTTTGTGGATTGAGTATTTCTTAGTCTTTCCAGTTTAAGGCACTGGGCATTACAAGAATCGTATGCATCAGTTAATGTTTTGAAATATCTATATCTTAGACTGGGAGGAATCCTGAATTTTCGCCTGCGTAGGTGCCGGTTACTGCTGCAAAAGTATTACTCTCTCTTTAGAGAAATTCGTCTCAAAATTTTATCAACATTGGTCCCTTCATTTGAGCGTAAATATGTAACAACAAAATTTCATTTCTACTAGACATAGCATATTCCAAATTTTACCTGCTGCAATTTCTAACGTCTTCCTCACATAAGTTTTTATTATTTACTGTACTCCTATGCATATCTTGTTTCGAAAAAAAAATAGTTCTAAAAGGTACATTGTTTCAAATCTAATAAAATATAACATACCTGAACAACTCTTCGACCTTAATTGTAATATACATAAATATCGAATTTCTTCTATAGCTGCATAAAATTCTTCACTCTGTAGACATAAATATATCTGCAGAGATATGTTCTTAAGTAGCCAAATAATTGTCACTAGTGTTAGAATCAGAAACTGAAATATCGGAATTTGAATTAGTAAAAAGTAAAGTAAATATAGGTATTCTTTTAAGTTTATTTATGCCTGTCATTAAATAAAGGCAGTTAAGAAGATAAAAAGGGGAGGCTAAAACACTACTTGCTAGTAAAAATCGTACTAGTAATTGACGTCATACGAGATATTCAATCATTGTATCACCTTCGCAACTTTTTCACGAAATAAAAAAAATATACCATTGAAATGTTTTTGGAGATCTGTTTGATGGACTAAAAAGATTTTTTGTCAAATACTCTCTTAAGAAAGTTCATATACTTCACAAAAATCACATTTGAATCTTCAGTCGCGTGCATAGAAATCTAACAGAACCACAAGACTACTACGACTTCTGAAAATTCATGAAATTAGATTGTAATAAAAGCTTAAAATACTACTTACCCGATTCGTATTGAACATCTTCAGTTTTTTAAAGTCGCTGTGACCAATCACATTAAGTAAGATATTAAAAAAAGTCTCAATTATAAAATATGCAATCTGAAAAAATACATAGAATCAAACGTTTGTTTGTATTTTTTTAAAACGAGTTGGTGGAATTTCACAAGCATTCTCGTCACATGCACAAAGGCACCCAGACTCAGAAGACGCATTTATGGATCACACAAACGATTGTATTTATGGAGCCCTATGTGAGGATCGAACCTGCAATATGTCGCGCGCAACGGCTTTTACCTTGACCTCTCTGCTATCCGTGCTGTCAGATTACACAGCCCATTGTGCGCGATGTGTCATCGATGGCTTCTAAGTCTGGATGTCTTTGTGCAACCCCGCGACATAAGGATGAAAGTATTAAGTCTGGGAGTCATAAAAAAACATAAGGGACGGGTAAGTCGTAACATCATCATGATTCGCCAACACCAAATTGTGATACTTACCATTTTTTGAACGGTTTTCTGCAGCAACTGATAAGCTTCAAATATTTCCATAAATACTTCAAACATGTTCTTCCAGAAGAACTCATATTCAGAACCCCTCAGGTGTTCGGCGCGTCGCAAATCTTTCGTCCATACCTTGACACATTTACACAGAATCTTCAAGATTCTCATCGTGTATATAACATTAAAATCAAAATAAATGAAGAGAAATAATGTGAAACATAAACTGACATCTTTGATACGGTACACGATATAATAAATGATGATGTACGTGATGTAGAAACAAGACATGAAAATTAACCAACACCAGTTGCTTCTAATATATAATTTTCCGTCAATTTTAAGATTTCGCTGGACATTTTGGATTTTGAGAATCAAAGCGATGGTTGAAGGCTCGTGGACGATGTTGTTATAGTAATTAAGGCACCAACCAATGAAATTGTATATTGTTTCATACATGATACGAAAACCGAGCAAGTCTGTTTTTCCATACTGCAAAAAAGTTTGTCTTGCGGTGTAGACAATAAGAAACAATTTGAACAGCAATGCAATGAAGGAAACGATATGATAACAGTTATTGTGAGTTATTATACAATCATTTTGAATTCTATACTTTGAACTGATTAATAAAGTTTCGATTAAACTCAATGGTCTAAGTACAGATTGCAGTTCTTTATCAATTGTATTCTTTTTGTTCGTGACTGACACTTGTATTTTTATCGTCATTTTTTTGGATCTTTATCACGTTGCTAAGTCATGAAACCTCCACAGTTTGGTATTTCATTTTGCTCAAGCCTTTCCATTATTCAAATATTAAGTAATTAATTTCTCAATCCACTTCATAAATTGACAGTGTCAATTGATTGTTTATTTTACTAGACATAATATTTGGGCCTAAACTAGCTTATTGAAATAATAAACAAATATATGGATCAAATATATGGATCAAATATCAATTATTTATTTCAGCACCTTGTCTTTTTGAAACCTAATCTCTCCTCTTAAAATTTCTTACATGGTATTAGAACACGAATAATAGAAATGTGTAAGAATATAATTCTTTTCTACAAGTGACTTGATTTGACTTGTTAATTCAATACATTGAAGCAATTCAGTAGCGCTTGTGCTCAGGAAAATGTACCTGGTCTGCAGGCCATCGCCCTCTGGTAAGATTATTAATAATTATAGGAAAGTAAAATAAAGATAACTGAGGATACCAAAAGTGGTTACGAATGCGAAAAATAAAGATATAAGTATAGGAATATCGTTATTATACAGTATGTATTCAAAAACTAGTCCGAACAATTAAGGGGTTTTAGAGTTGTGATAATTTATTGAAGAAAAATACAAAATAATTTTCTCGGATCAATATAATTAACTTAAAAGAACTAGCATTCGTGGGTCACAAACGCTTGTCCTACTCCGGTATCAAGCCCGCGAAGGATATCATTCGAGTATGTGTGCCATCTAAGAGTTGATCATACCATGATATTTAAAGCAATAAAAATTGCAACAGAACGATATTATAAGTCGCGATAACACTAAAGGAGGTCAGCGGCAGAGCAGCGTCGATGACAAACATTCGAAACGTATTCATTTTCTCAAATTCAAATCTTATTACTCGTTGGATGTTCTTGTAAATTCTTTTCTGCTTAACTGCAAAATAAGTAAAAATTTTTGTAATTAAAATGAAAACATATTTATTATCTCATAAAATTTTACAGTCGTCGATGAAACTCTGAGCCCCACACTAGTATTTCCTGTGTTGTGGAGTCCAGACCCTTTCAATCCATATTCAGATGGTGTAACAAAGAAAAACAAAAAAGATAATAATTCGAAAATTGTTTAAATTGTAATAATGTTAACAATACCTTGATTTCTATGTATCAATGAACACATTTTTTTTATTTTTTCAACTACATTGCTGCTTTTGGTCCAAAAGTATAGTAAACTCAAGTTTTTTATCATTTAGATTCATAGTTCTTTCATTTAGAAAAGAAACGCAAGGTCTATCACGATGGGATTCCACCGTTTTGTTACATTCAATCTATTTTAATACCCAACCATTTCGAAAGGTTGTAAAATTTTATACTTTCGGTAATGTACCTCATAAATTTCCCTGTCCAAAATCTAACAGACCTAATCTTTTATTTACCTGAACAATTCCTCGTCTTCATTTGCATGAAACACAAGCTCTGGACGTCCTTCATTGCTGAGTAGAACCTCTCACATTCCGCGCTCAACAAAATTTGCAAAATTATATTTTTGAGTATCCATGATGTTGTTAAAACGGACAACTTACAGAACTGAAACGAAAATAATCTTATCGTGAACCCATAGGCTACAAATGGCACCCTGTTACCAAGGCATCGCGGTCATTCCGTCCGTTATTAGGTTGTATCTTATCTCATAGCTAAAGAGTTAAAACTTACACAGATATAGTATATCTGTTGTCGCCATAACGACAAATAATGTTGATGTGGTCGATTTTGATGAACGACCTCTTTTGAAAATTTCTTTTCTTGCTCTTTTTTGTACGCTTGACATTATCTTTTCATTATAACCAATCAATGGGTATCAACAGGATCGAGATAAGAAGTGCATTTCACTTTTTAGACGATTGCCGAAAAGTAATCAGCATACATGCGTTACAGCTTAAGTGTTCAACATCTAGAAAAATACTTACAAGGGTCGTGCTATGTCGTATCACTGATGTTAATTCCGTCGTTTGTTCAACATCGATGAGAGTGCGTAGGAATAAGTGGATGTTGAAAAACAAAATCTGGAAAAAATATTGAATCGGTTTAAGACGTCGCTGAACATTCAAAAAACCTTTCTTTTCATTTCACATGAGCATATGGAGAAAGTAATAAATCAATGTCGCTTACTTGTTCTTGAAAAGTTTTTCCAATTAAACGGTACACTTTAAATATTTCCATAAATACTTTAAACATGTTCTCCCAGTAATCCTCATAGTCTGAGCCACTCAGGTACCCTGAGCGTCGCAAGTCTTCCGTCCAGATCCTGACACTGCTGCATAGGATCTTCAAGACGCTTTTCGCGTATAAAATATTGAAATCAAAGTTAATAGAAACATAAAAGACGATGACAATTTCCACGTCGATAGCTCTATGAAATAAATAGACGCTAAACAAGAAATAGACGTAAAGGCAATGGAACAAGAAGACGTAAAACCAATGGACAATGATAAATTTCCTGCCGCTGAATTTGAGGACCTTGTGTATTTTTTGAATTTTACAGACTAACGAAACGTTTTTGTGTCTGTGGATTACATTTGTATAGTAGTTGATGAGGAAACCAAAGCTGTTGGAGACAATGCTGTATTTTTGTCCGACTTCCACAATCGTTTTTCTCAAACTCCGGTTAGCAGGACTTATTATATTAATTATGCTGGTGGTAAATAACACTATGTTTAGTAAAATCCCGAAACTTGAGAAAATATAATAACGAAAGCTGTTTTCTGAGATGATATCGTCTCGAATTTTGTACTTAGTACAGAAAAACATAGCTTGCATCATATTCAATGGCCTGAGAATCGATTGCAGATCTTTATCAATATGTTTCGATGTCATGTCATTATTCTTTGGATTTTCCTTTCTTGATATAATTTTAATTCTTGATAAATTTATTTTCGAATGCACTTTTCTACGAGAAAACCAAGACATGGTGAACTAAGAACACAATTTTTCTATAAATGTTGAACATTTAAGGACCCTACAATCGAATTAGGATTTTTTAAATTTAATTTTGTAACATAATTACTTTGTTGAACAAATAGTCCATTATCTATTCATTATCAATTCAATTATATAATAGTGACCTTGTTTGGACTGGATACACAAACTGGATTACACAGTAACACACATTTGACTGGCCTGTTGATCTAGTTGTTAATGGCCCTGACTGCTACGTGAGGTCTTGGGTTCGATTCCCATCCAGAACAAATATTTGTGTGATGAGCATGATCATTTAATTTTGTTCTATGCCTGGGTGTAATTTATCTGTAGGTAATATATTACGTATGTATTAAGGATTTGTCTAGTACTCTAAATAAAAGCTTAGCTTTGTTTGAAACTAGATGGCGTTGTGTGAAAGTAGTGGAATATTATTCGTTTGATAAGTTTAATGTTGCTTTGTTACTTTTTCTACCTTTATTTAAGTTCCAAGTAAAGTATTGATGCACTTCATCTGTGTATTGACTGAAATAACAATTGCACAATAAATATTTCATCGAATATTTCAATATTTAGGAATAAGACAAGAATAAGAGAGATAAGAACTGTAATGATTTATTATAACATTGGAGGTTTGAGACATCATTGAGATAGCAAAGACTTAAAATGAAAGCACCATCTACTACTGCATTACAAGCATTTATTTTCTTGGCATCAGCATTTAGTAGCCGCAGTATAGTTAAGTATTTCTATAGAAACATAAACTGAAGCATGACTATAATGTAATTAGTAGTAGTGGACATCATATGCACTGTCAATAAGGCGTCAACGTAGAACAATCCAAACAAATTTATTTTGGAGAACGATGCTCGATGAAACCGCTGCACATTCTTGAAGACTCTCTTAGTATCATCTGCGTCAAAGAAAAAGAAGTTCAAACTGTGTTCAAGTAGTTTAGGGGCTTGAGACTAAGCTACAATACAAGTTAATCAATCACAGGCTACCCTTGATACAGTCGGTTTGTGGATGGGTGACCATTTATGTCGTGGCGAGTTTCTGAATGTTTCGGAAGACACGTTAAATTGTGGCTCTCTGTTTTAATTTATACATCAGAGACAGTTGTTGCGTGAAGTCAGAAACTAGAAAGTCTGACAACTAGTCTTACTAAGGGACATCGTGTTGCCAAGCTAACTGGGTTGAGGAAGTCAGATAGGCAGTCGCTTCTTGGAAAACAATGTTTGTTAGCTGCATCAGGTTAGACACTCGAATTTGAAAATTGTCTGGACTTTAAAAGAGACTGCGACCCCTGAGTTTGTTTCGACATTTCTTCTTAGGGTAGTCAGCTAGGAAATGTCGGCTCCATCGTTCTCAAAAAAGACATTTAAAAGTGATAAAAAAATATCCTATTTGCAGAATAAATAATTTCATTTCATTTCATTTCAGACTGGAAGCTGACAATAACATCAACATCTCCTTCGTCTCAGCCTATACATATTTGTGAAAAAAGCTATGATGATGGAACTATGACTGTGTTCTGTGAAATCTAATGCTCTTTATTAATACCTGAACAACGTGATTTTAAGATGAGTGCACACGTATCTTGAACATTCTCCACAGCTTTGTAAAACTGCTCATAAAACACGCACAGCATTATTTGTAGGACCAGGCTCTTGAGCAACCATAGGTATACAGAGAGACTCATTGTTAAGAGTTTGTACTGAAATAAAGATGATATTAATTTATTAATAAGGTTTAAATAAACAGATCAATTCTTTTGATTTGGGTTGAGTGGAAGAGAATGTCAGACTTTTACTGACTTTAAGTCTATGGCCAGCAGTGAACCTGGATAGGCTGAATTGATCGATATTATCTATACTCTATACTAATATATAAACCTGAAGAGTTTGTTTGTTTAATTGTTTGTTTGTTTGTTTGAACGCGCTAATCTCAGGATCTACTGGTTCAAATTGAAAAATTCTTTCTCTGTTCAATAGATCATTCATCGAGGAAGGTTTTAAGCTATAAACCATCACGCTGCGACTAAAAGGAGCGAAGATACAATGCAAAATGTGGAAAAAGCAGGGTAGATATAAATCATAACTTATATCTTCTAACCATGCAGGCGAAGTCGCGGGCAACAGGTAGTCTTGTCTTGTCTCATGAAATTGAAATGTATAACTTACCGTAATTTCATGTCGAAGAAGATCAATTAAAAGTACAACATAAAGAAGATAGTTGATGAAAGCACTTAAAATGTAGTAGAATAACTGGAAGTGAAAAATATGTATCAGGCAAAATTATATTCAAAAATTGACCCAAAAATCTTACTCTGATTCTATGATTAATTCAAGTCGGTAGGATTTAATGGGGTTAGTTTTTTTCTGCTGCTTGCTTTTCATTGCATTATTAACAGCTATACTCCTGCTGAAAGGCAGAACCGATTTTAATATTTATTCTGCTTAGATTTACAAATAAGCCTGGCAGACAAGGTAATTTTTTGAACGACCAGACAAATTCAAACAAATATAATTTAAAAAACTACGTTGAATTATACAAATATAATTTAAAAAAACTACGTCAAATTCATAACCGATAAAAAATCTTTTGACAATGTCCCATATAGTTATAACACAACAAATGATTGTTTTTATCAGGATTATTACCCCAAAAGCCGCCTATTTCAAATTGCACTTTGTACGAGGGTCCTTCGATCGATCTTATTATCGATTCATAATTATCTAAAAACAAATCTGTTTCTTTAAAAATAACCTTGTATTAGCCGGCAAACATACACAGTCACATATTTTTGCCTGTATCACTAGTATAATATGCTAATTGTCTAGTTTTAGAGCCTTACTCACCGAATGTCGAAAAGCATGTTTGTACAATTTGTAACATTTAAATATCTTAACAAATACTTCAAAAAGTTTTTCATTTCGCTGTTTCGTATCTTTATTTTCATGTTCTTCCCACTTTAGTGCTTGGACATTCCAAAGAACGAGTTTCAATTCCAATAATTTAATAAGTCTTGCAGAATAAATTAATTGAAAATCGAAAATTAGAACAATTATTTGTGTAAGGTTCTCCAATGTTAACTCTCGGTTACATTGTATTTCTATATATTGCGCTAATGCCCAAATTGTATAAGATATTGTGATAGTCCAAGTCCAAACAGTGAAGCGCTTGAAGCTAGCTTTGTCATTAAGAAATCTATACACATCTTGAACGTTTAACACAAACTTGGTAATATGTACCGAGTATATAACGCCGGTGATGAAATAAGTAATGTGACCAAATGATTTGAGGCAAGCAAAGAAGATGTAGGAAATACCCAAATAAAACTCTTTCTCTGAGTGAGGATACGTCTTAAATACTTGATAACACACAATCAAAATATATGAAATGGTTGCAAACAAGGACACAAGGTTTGATCTTCGACTGTTCGGTGTGATAAAATTGTTTTTGATGCAATACTTCGGATAAACGGTAATGGTTTGTATAACGCTAAAAGGCTTAAGCATTGTCTGAACATCTTTGTCAACGAAATTATTTAATAGAATTTCAACAGGGTAATTTTTACCACAACAACGAGTTTTCTTCATGCTTCGAGACGGTTTGATAGATGGTAGGACAATATAATTGATGGAAGATAAGGCGATGAAAAATTATACTTTTCAACTGATTACAATGGTAATGGACAATAATAACGAGTATATAAATCTACAGTATGTATTAAAAAAACCTGTCTGATAAATTAAGGGGATGTATATTAGCGTAGAATTATTTAGTACTTGTGATTAGTATTTGGCGAAAATGATTTATTTAACTATGATCAATTTGATTAATTTAAATAATATCTTACAGTTTACCTGTAGCATTGAAAACCATTATAACAAAAATGCAACTTTCTAAAATTGAGCGCTTAGTTTGGGGAAATTTCATAAAATTCAGGGTAAAATTTTACATTTCTGCTGCGCTATAAATATATTTAGAGAAAACCGATTATTTTCAATATTTTCGTTAGCATGTCAGACAAGGCACTTACATGTCCTTCAATAATAAGACGGAGGTTTTGATACATACTGTATATTCTAATGGACTTGTAATTTACAATCATTTGAACCTAGTTTATTTCTAGTCTTTTACCTAATTTCTTAGTATTAATTAATGCCCGTTTCTAGGAACCTTAGAGCCCAATTCATATACATAGTATGTCGTTAGAAATAGCATAGCAAGCGTAACGATGTTACAGAAATGCTATGTGTATTCGACAAATAAAAAAATCAAGGACCTATAGTCAGGCCTTGAAAACTGTTGTTGGAACCCTTGCTACTAAAAAAGACTATATTGAATAACGTTATGAAAAGTAAAACAAATCTTTGACGATGTACTTTAATAAATTGTTTGTTTATAACCATGAGCTAATCTATACTTCTATATTAATATCTAAAGCTGAAGAGTTTATTAGTTTGTTTGTTTGAATGCGCTAATCTCAGGAACTACTGGTTCAAATTGAAAAATTATTTTTGTGTTGAATAGACCATTAATCGAGGAAGGCTTTAGGCTATAAACCACCACGCTGCGACTAATAGGAGCGAAGATAGGTACAATGGAAAATGTGAAAAAACAGGTCAGGTATAAATCATAACTTATATCTTCTACCCACGGGGACGAAGTCGCGGGCAACAGCTAGTAATAAATAAATGCGGACTACATCGCATACATTGTTCTGAACCCAAAGTAAGTTGCTAAAGCACTTGTGTTATGGAATTCAGATACAACGAAGGTACCACAAACACCCAGACCCGAGACAATGTAGAAATGTGAATTTTTACATTGACTCGACCGGGGTCGAACTCGGGACCTCAGAGCTAGCGACACCTTGAAACCGGTGTGTACGCCACTCGACCACGGAGGTCGTCAGTAAAGACATAACAGAGGAGAATGGCTAAAATAAAGCGATGAATAACAATAATGTACAGTGTTTTACTGAAAGACAATGATTAAAAAAAAAATGTGTATATCTAGATTGTAAATATCAATAACTAGCTGTTTCCCGCGGTTTCACCCGCGTAGTATTTTTTTTCGTTGCTGTATTTTCTCATCGTTTAAACCTTCCCTGGACTTCTACGAATATTTCAAGACTAAAAAAAGCCAAATCGGTTAAGCCGTTTTCGAGTTTTAGCGA
The DNA here is from genome assembly GCF_003590095.1 of Trichoplusia ni. Classification (NCBI taxonomy): domain Eukaryota; kingdom Metazoa; phylum Arthropoda; class Insecta; order Lepidoptera; family Noctuidae; genus Trichoplusia; species Trichoplusia ni. The sequence goes on along the minus strand of NC_039482.1, from coordinate 3,663,619 downwards.
GACTAACGAACAGCATTTCATTTTTATATATATAGATAGATAGATAGATATCCAGATATTTAATAAAATAAAAGAATATGTAACTCAAGAAAGGTTCACTTAAAGACATTTCTCAACATGGGAATTAATATTTATTCACTTTGATTTTTTCCGACCGATTCAATTATTCTGCAGCCTGTATTGTCACTTTCATAACGACAGACTTGTTATAGAGGTGCTAGTATAGGACTACAGAAACATAAACTGTAGTATGGTTACAAAATATTGGTTTATAACATATGTCATGTCGACTGCCATTGATGCATCCACGTAACCGAATAAAAAACTTATCTTCTTGAAAGTTGTTAGATGTAAACGCCGTATGTTCTTGCATAGTCTCTTCTTGTCATCTGTAATTTGCATTGTATTTCATGAAAAGTGAATTGTTAATGTAATAATTTAACTTAATTAGCTTAAGTTTTACAAAAGGTAAGCCAAAAGCAACCTTGCGCCTGTTTGTCTCACAATTCAATTTAAACTGAAACGTATCTGAAAACAAGTAAATACTACGGAATCAAAGATAGTTCACTTTTTTTAAATGGAGTTTAATTATTATTACATATAACTTTTTACGATTACCTGAACATCCAGATTTTAATACTATTGCACACGCATCTTGCACATTTTCAATAGCTCTGTAGAACTTCTCACAGCGGTAAGTCAGTAACATATGCAGAACAAAATTTTTCGAAATCCACGCCCATATAGATAGCGCCATTAAATATGCATGAGGCTGGAAATTTTAATGAAATTGAAGTCATACTTCCAAGGACGTATAGATTGAAATCCGTTTAATGTTGTTTACATAATTTTTTGCATGATTAAAAATAAATACTGTTCGACAACTATAGACATGTCCATCTAGTCTCGAATTGAACAGAGTTTGTATTATGAGTACAAGACAACTGACTGTACTCACAAAATACAGACCAAATAAATTACAACTACCCACGGAACAAATGATCATGCTCATCACGCAAACATTTGTTGTCAGTCCAGACCACGAATCAAACAGCCTGTCAATTGTGAACAGATGTGTTTTTGCATATTGAAAATCAGTTCATGTATGTTGATACCCTAATAATAGGATCTTATTTGTCTTAAATATACACTTACAACATATTCTGTTGGCTCTGTATCGTTCAGCAACATCATCATGACTCCCGTATAAAGCAAGGCTTCATAAAAGTTTTTCAGAATAAAGAAACTAATCTAAAATTAAAAATACTATTTTAAGTCAAATATATTTTCAATAAAATTTGTTAATTATAAACTTTTCAAAACACAAAGTACTCACCAAATATTGAAAACTAGATTTATACGATTCGTAACATTCGAATATTTTGAGAAAAGTTTTAAACATTCTGCAATTATATTCCTTGGTGTCTAAGTTTTGTTTCGGATTTAGAACTTCGACATTCCATAAAACAACTTTTGATTCCAATAATTCTAGTATTCTTATAGAATATATCATATTATAATCAAATACCAACAGCGTTAATAATCCGACATCAAAAAATGCTGAATTCACTTTATTTGTCACGTAAAAGAACAACATTATGGACACAACATTGTATAGAAATGGTATAAACCAATTCCAAATAGCGAAAAGTCTAAATTTTGCTCCATCGTTAAGCACTCTGTGAACGTCTTGGATGCGCAAAACGAAAATCACATTCTTATCCAAATACTTGAAACAAACAACAACATTTGTCACGAAACCGATGAAATGAGTGCAAGTATCACCCCATCTCACGATGAAAAATATTTTTGGGACAATCGCGTCGTAAGATGAAATCAGACGCTGAATAAGTAGAGCAAGAAAAAACAATGTTCCTAACAACGAAACGAGTTTTGATACACGACTGTTTGTCGTGATGAAGTTGTCCCTGATTTGATATTTTGGGCAGAATGTCAGCAACTGCATGATATTTAAAGGCTTCAACATTGTCTGCACGTCTTTGTCGACTAAATTATTTAATAAAATTTCTACACGATAATTCCTTTTATAACGAGTCTTCTTTATGTTTACAAACATGTTGACCGACTGTTAAAAACACAATTGAATTTGATGACGTAAAGTTTTGTATTGAAATAAACTGAAATGTCCTTGACGCCGAAAAATTAGATTATTTGGTAATTTATTACGATGCGCTTATCTACTTCGTTGAAAACATCTATTTCCGTATTAAATCAACGAAAGGGCGGGTGATGTTTATTGAACCTGATTATTTGTCGTTGAGTTGGGCTAAAAATATCAAAAAAGACGTGAAAAATTGTAGCCCTTTTCTTGTGTAAAAGAATAACTCCCGCATTAAGGAATTTAATCCTTGTTTCGCGCGGGTGTTCACAAACATTCAAGTCACATGCACAAAGACACGGATACTCAGAATAAGCATTCATGGATCACACAAATGTTAGCTCTGTGGGTTTGGCGTGGTGACCTTCAACCACTCGGCTATCCATGCAGTCAAAGTTTATATAGATGGATTTCAATTTTGCTTTTGAAGGTGCTAAAATAGATTGAAGTAAGAGACAAGCTATGTCATTATTGATCATCATCATCGATGAACGATGTACGTTTAACAGACGGGACCTCCAATTTAACGTGCCTTCCGAAACACGGAGGAACTCGTTATGACAAAAATCATCTATCTGCGGATCGATATAACTTAGCCACGAGCTCCTCTTAAGCTTTGTACTTTTAGATCAAACCTAATTAATTTATCACTTAGTATGATTTTAGGTTCATGGAGATCAGTATAGCTTTCGCAAAGCAAGCAAAGCTTTCTGTGATGTAAGAACGTCCAAGAATATTTTTAAAGCAACATGAAGCTATGACCGCGGAAATCGCCGTAGTGGAGCGTCTTCTAGAGAACCTTACAAATTGGTTATCAAAAATACATCATCATTGGATGTTTCAACTGTCTAACTTTCATAGTTCATGAGATATAATCTGGTAACGGACGGACGGTCAGGCGGACATTCAGTAAAACTTCAGTAATAGAGTTCCATTTTAACCTTCAGGTACGGAATCCAGATAAAATCAAACAAATTTGATAAAAGATAATCATTTAATACAATCAGCCCAATGAAATAAATAAATAAATGCGGACAACATCACATACATTGTTCTGAACCCAAAGTAAGTTGCTAAAGCACTTGTGTTATGGAATTCAGATACAACGAAGGTACCACAAACACCCAGACCCGAGACAATGTAGAAATGTGAATTTTTACATTGACCCGACCGGGGATTGAACCCGGGACCTCAGAGCTAGCGACACCTTGAAACCGGTGCGTGCGCCACTCGACCACGGAGGTTGTCAAAATTATTACAAGATATTAAAGCAAAACAGAGGCTACGCGAGCTCAAGTACATTGTCCTTCGTTTTGTCTACTTCGGCAAAGATCTCGCTTCAAATCTCTCGTACGTAAAATTACAGAAACATAAATTGTATCATGACCACGTGATATTGGTTAATTGTAGCTAGCATAGCAATCGCCAGTGGTGCGTCGACATACATGAAGCCAACACCTATCTTCTTAAATGATGCTCGGTATAACCGCTTTATATTCTTGCATAGTCTTCTCTTGTCATCTGTAATTAGTAATTATAATTTTAAATTAATTTCTGCTTAAATAGGACAACGGCTTATTAATGCGTATGTATTAAGCTCACGCAATAAGAGTGATATGAGTTTGATGTGACTCTCCATCTAGCTATCTTTCTGTCTGACTGTCCGTCGGTCTGTCTGTCTGTCTGCCACTGTCTGTCCGTCTGCCTGACTATGGCATTATAACTCCGAAACAGATACAGCGTTTCAATTTAGTTATTTTTTTTATTAAAGATATAAAAATGTCTAAGGACAATCGGTTCTTAGACATGTTTGATAAAAGTTCTGCCAAGAGGTTTTTTTTTTATTTTACCATCACGGAAACGGACTCGCGAACCCGTTGCCGCGTCAGCTCATGATTAAAGACACTGATTGAGTCCAAAACGTATCGGGCAATCCCGATAAATACGTGTGAGTAAACATTTAATACAAATTATTCTCGTGAAAGTAACTGTTCTATAAAATCAGTTTTCAAAGTAAGCAGTAAATATGAATAATAATATATTTGTTTACCTGAACATTCAGTGTACAAAACAATTGAACACGCGTCTAGAACATTCTCGACGGATTTGTAAAACTTTTCGCAATGCTGAATCAATAGAAATTGCAATATAAAGGTTTTCATCAAAAACGCACATATAAATCCAATTATCAAAATTACGTAGGCCTGTAAATTAGAATAAGTTATCATTAAATCAAATAATCTATATCTATACTAATATATAAAGCTGAAGAGTTTGTTTGTTTGAACGCGCTAATCTCAGGAACTACTGGTCCAAATTGAAAAAATATTTTTGTGTTGAATAGACCATTCATCGAGGAAGGCTTTAGGCTATAAACCAACACGCTGCGACTAATAAGAGCGAAGATAGGTACAATGGAAAATGTGAAAAAACAGGGCAGGTATAAATAATAACTTATATCTTCTACCCACGTGAACGAAGTCGCGGGCAACGGCTAGTAATATACAATATGCGATATTTTTCGTTGTTCCTAACAAGATCGTATTATTTTTCATTACTCTAAATCTTTTGAGATTTTGACTTTGTTTAATGTTATGTTCAATTTTGAAAATACTTACGTTATATTCTCCAGGCCCAATTGCTTCGACAAAAAGAAGGATCACTCCTGTATAAAGCAGAGCATGAATATAACTTTTCAGAATAAAGTAAATGATCTAAAACAAAAAAAGAAATGTTTAGTTAAGTCAGAAATCAAATAATATAATATAATATTGGACAACATTCACACAACGCCATCTAGTCTCAAACTAAGCAGAGCTTGTATTATGAGTATTAGACAACTGATAAACATACTTATGTATTTCTAAATACATACATAATATAGATAAATTACACCCAGACACAGAACAAATGATCGTGCTCATCACACAAACATTTGTCCTGGGTAGGAATCGAACCCACGACCTCCGGTATAGCAGCCAGGGTCACTAACCACTAAACCAACAGGCCCGTCAAATCAAAATAAGGCAAAGTTATAAGCGCGTAATATACCCACCAAATATTGATAGCTAGCTTTATACAAATCGTAACATTCGAATATCTTAACGAATACATTAAACATTTTAATATTATACTCCTTGGTGTTGGAGTTTAGTCTCGGCTTTAAAACTTCCATATTCCACAACGCTACTTTCGATTCCAATAAATCTAATATTCTTATTGAATGTAAAACAATAAAATCAAATACCATCAGTATTAACATTTCAAGATCTAAAGAGAAGTTACCAAGTTCATAATAAACGAACGGTGCAATATTCCAAAAGTTGACAAAAAATAATATGAACCAATTCCAAAAAGTGAAACTTTTGAATTGGGACTTGTCATTGAGTATTCTATGAACGTCTTGGATGGACAGAACGATCATCAAATTGTGGTCTGAATACATGACACAGACAAGAAAATTTACGACATATCCTATAAAGTAAATGGTAGTGTCACACACATTGGCGATCAAAACTGTTGTTGTAACTGGCATTATAAAAAACGAACTTATGTGATTCGCAAGAATGGCTATGAAAGCCAACGTTCCTATCAACGAAACGACTTTGGATACACGACAGTTCGGCGTGATAAAGTTGTCCCTGATTTGATATTTGGGACAGAATGTTATCAACTGCATGATATTCAAAGGCCTAAACATTGCCTGCACGTCTTTATCAACTAAGTTATTTAATAAAATTTCTACTCTATATCTAGTTCGATGAACCGGTTCCTTAATATTCACAGACATTTTGTTCAGTAATACACGCTTGACAGCTTGACTTAGTCTTCTAATGATTGGCCTTATTATGTTGACAAAGAACAAATGGAAAAATTGAGAATACCTAATATAATTTATTGTAATGTAATAATTTAGTTAGTAGATAACAATCAAAACAACTTCCGTGTTGAGGCCATTAAAGGATGAGTGATAATGGAAGATGTTAATGGACGCTATTTTCATATTTTTTAGAAGTTTTCCACATGATATGTAGCTCATGAATAAATGATCCATAGGTGGTTAATGAAGCAGGTAATAAAAAAGTCGTTTCAGCTTATCGCTTTTCTGTTGACAATGTGTTTTAAGGCCGATTTTTCAATCATCAGATAACTTCTATTTGAGGAATAAATATGGCCGTTTGACATATTTTCAATACAAAAGCTGTCAAAAAGTCAATTAAGTATATTCGTCAGATAGAAATTATCTGGCGATTGTAAATCGGCACTTAATAGATCAGTATAATATTTGGCTAGTTGAATGTAAAATAAATGTGGACAACATCACATACATTGTTCTGAACCCAAAGTAAGTTGCTAAAGCACTTGTGTTATGGAATTCAGATACAACGAAGGTACCACAAACACCCAGACCCGAGACAATGTGGAAAATGTGAATTTTTATGACTCGACCGGGGATCGAACCCGGGACCTCAGAGCTAGCGACACCTTGAAACCGGTGCGTACGCCACTCGACCACGGAGGTCGTCAAAGTTAAAAATATAATATGCAAAATTCTCGTGTCACAAGTCAAGTCAAAACAGATAGCGTTATAATGATATATCCTGCTATATTATAAGTTCGATCGTTTGTTTGTATGGATGTATAGATGTCTGTTCTTCTTTCAAGCAAAAACCACTGAACAGATTTAGACGTAACTTAGTACACTGATTTAAACCCAGGATTAACATATAACCCCAATTATAATATACCGTTTGACCATTTTTTATTTATTGACAACAATTACAATGATTTTAATATAATATTCCACAACTTTCATAAATGCCAACTAGACTTAAAATTAGCAAAGCTTGTAAATAATTAAAAGAGAATTAATAAACATTATTTGTATATACATACTTAATTATTTATAACTTAGAACGAACAATAGTTCTCGTCATACAAACATTTGTCCTGGCTGTGAATCGAACACATGACTACCGGTGTAGCAGTCAAGGCCATTAACCACTAGACCAACAGACCAAACAGATTAAAGGAACATCGACTGAAGCACGACTATGACGTAATTAGTAATAACAGATATCATTTGCACCATCAATAATAGAATTGACGTTATCACTTTTACATGTTATTTTTTTAGGCTAGCTGGAGTCGACATTCCCTAGCTGGCTACCCTGAGAAGAAACGTCGAAACAAACTCAGGGGTCGTCGCCTCTATTAAAGTCCAGACAATGTTGTTTTCCACATTGCTTAAATAAATGCAGTGTCTTTTCTGGACTGGCCTTTGGAAGAAAGAGTCAGATCGATCTGAGCAGGCCTGCGGCGTCAAGCGGCACGCATGGCCCGAGCGGCCCATGCAGCTCAACCATTTATCTGGGAGCCGCACAACCCACACGACAAACGACGATACCGCCAGAGCCACGATAAAATATATTATACAAAAATCTACTCAAATCGCCAGAATTTTCATATCAATCAATAGTGATAACTCGTGTTGATAGTCAGCCACCGTTTAATCGCCGCTTAGTAGAAGCATTCACGAATGTTTGAAACCCCCCAGTCACAAGCCAGAAACTTTTTACCGTGATTCGTGTAAAAGAAATAATAATAATACCTAAACAATGTGATTTCAAGACGATGGCAATAGACACACAGCATGACTTGCAAAAGTATCTTTTTGAACATCCACATGTATAAACATACCCCCAATATTAGAATATCGGTCTGCAAACGATTTGTTAAAAAATATTGAAAAAAAAAGTTAAGTCGAATCCCAACAACATGTTACAATTACATTATTTTTGATTTTAATAAAAATATATTTCATTCATCGAGGAAGGTTTTAGGCTATATACCATCACGCTGCGACTAATAGGAACGAAGATACAATGGAAAATGTGGAAAAAACAGGGCAGGTATAAATCATAACTTTATCTTCTAACCACGCGGACGAAGTTGCCGGCAACAGCTAGTAATAAAATAAAACTTAATCATCCTAGTCTTTTTCTAACTATGTTGGGATCGACTCCGAGTCTAACCGGGTGCAGCTAAGTCGAAGTGCTTTACAATCAGCGACTGCCTATCTGACCGCCTCAACTCAGTTACCTGGGCAACACGATTACCCTTAGTAAGATTTGTTGTCAGACTTTCTAGCTTCTGACTACGCATAACAGCCGGGACCCACAATTTAACGTGCCTTCCAAAACACGGAGAACTGGCTATCACATAGATAGTCACCCATTCACGGACCGACCATACCCAGCGTCGCTTAACCTGTGATCGATCAAGTTCTGCAGTTGTAGCTCAGAGACGAAATTAAGAAATTAAAAAGCTAAATGTAAAACTTACCGTAAATTCTGCTCGTAGCATGTCGATCACTAGTAGAACATGCACAAAACCATGAAAGTACATTCCAATGATATAAAAAAACAACTGTAAAAAGAAAACCTGATTATTATTAATTACTTGCAGAAGCGGATATCATCAATAATCAGGATGACACAAACAACATTAAACGAATTCATCTTGCTTACCGAATGCTTAAATGCATCTCTATAAAAATTGTAACATTCAAATGTTTTGGTATATATTTCAAACATTGCTTGAGGATGCAAATTCGCATCTGAACTTTCAAGTTCTTGCGTATTTAACGTTTGAAGATTCCATAGAACAACTTTTAATTCTAACAGTTTTATTAACCTGATAGCACCAAGCAAACGCAAATCGAATAATATTATGATAAACCCAGCCATATTAGGAAAACTTACTCCTTGTAAATAATGGGTTACGGAATAGAACGGAATATACGCGCAGGAGAAAGAAATTGTAATAGTTCAATTCCAAACAGTAAATTTTTAAAACTAGCCTTGTCATTCAGAAACCTATGCTCGTCTTGAATGCTTAACACGAACATGGTATTTTGTACTGAATACTTAAAACAAACGATGAAACACAAAACGCATCCAATCAAGTGGAAGAAAGTGTCACAAGTAAAGGTAAAGTTCATAAAACTTTGGTTGACAGATTCTAAAACTACAAATAATTGACCCAACCACATAAAAATATACAAAAGAGTTCCAAACAATGAGATCAGAGTAGATTTTCGACTGTTCGATATGATCAAATTGTTTTTGATGCAATACTTTGGGGGCGTTTGGGACGTTACTCAATAATATTTCCACGCGGTGATTTCTTTGAAGGCAACGAGCTTTTTTCTTATTTTGAAACAACATCGTCAACGCTATCCTTAAAGGTAATGGACCTTCCGCCAAATAAAAAGAAACTTGTTGAATTTTTTGGGCCAAATATCGAATTTTGTAAAATATTTAATGCAGCTTTTTCCCGCACAGTTTTTAACCAAATTGTTTGAATACACAAAAAACGGGATAACGCATTTTTTTTTATTGGTACATTCTGAACTGAAAAAGTAGCATGGACTGCATGCGGACCGCGGTAGGCTGAGTTAATCAACTTAACCTTGAAAGATAATATCAATCGATAACAATGGTGCTTCCTGTAAACATATTTTAGTATCAGTAAAATATTAAAAAACTAATTACTTCAATGTAATTATTTTAGCCGTGACATCCATCAAGCTGATGATTGATGACTTATAAACATAAATTATATTGGACGGGCGAAGGAAACTACTAACATATGTATTACAATTTTTATTGATTTAGACATTCACGGTTCAACACTGCATCGCAACTACGAGTTTTTAGGTATCTTCTATATCTTCACGAAAACGCGACACGCTGCCTGGATTTCTTATTCCTTAAAGACCTTAATTACTTGGTGAATGTCTGATTGTTTAACAATAAAAAAAACTGGACCAAAGAATGCACCTTGCGGGACTCTCCACAACAACATCGACCTACCAAACTATTTCAATAATATGTTAATTTTCTAGTCATCTCTTGCTTGAATTTCTTTACATATAAAAAACTAAAAAAGAGCAACACCTGAACCTTACCAAATATTAATCCACATAAAATGGATTGTAACATTGTGATGACTGTCAAATGCTTGTTTCAATCCGATTTATACTTAGAACTTGTTGCGAAGTACTTTACAGAAAACTATACCGTTCATGATTAAAAACTATCGGAACATAAATTGGAGCATGACTATGACATAATCGGTAATAGTAGACATCATTTGCACCATCAATACCGCGTCAACTTGGAACAAGCCAAACAACTGTATCTTAGAGAACGATGCTCGATGCAAGCGCTGCACGTTCTTACATAGCCTCTTCTTATCATCTGCAATGAAGCAATATACGTTTATAAAGACAATTGTTTCGATGAATCTTTTAACGTAACTGTTCTATGTAGGTCCATGATGTCAGTATCCAACTCGAATAAAATGAAATGAATACCTGAACACTGTGATTTCAAGACAATTGCACACGTATCCTGAACATTCTCCATAGCTTTGTAGAACTTCTCGCAAAACACGCACAACATTATTTGTAGTGTAAAATTCTTAAACAACCACATGTATATTGATATACCAGTTTTTAAAAATTCGACCTGAAACCGAAAAAAAGTTTTTTATCTTCAATATATTATGTACTCAGACGTATTGCATTCAAAATGGAACTTACCGTAAAATGTTTTCGGAGAAATTCAATTACTAGTACGATATGCAATAAACAATGTGTGAACACTCCAAGAAAATAAAATAGCAACTGAAATCAGAAAATTCATAAAATACCAGTTTTTCCACGAGTTCCATGCAATTGTTCATTATTTTTTACTTAATTTCCCACTTACTGAATGTTCAAACGCATCTTTGAACAAATTGTAACACTCAAATAATTTATCAAACGCTTCAGACATTTTTCGATGATGCAGCTTCGTTTCTTTGCTTTGGTTATCTTGCGTCTTTAAAGCTTCTTTATTCCAGAGAAGAAATTTCATTTCCAACAATTTTATTAATATGACAGCATGAATCAAACGTAAATCAAATATTATTACTATGAGAATTAGAACAACGTAAATATTAACCCGAAAGTAATAACGTATTGAAAAACAATACACTAGAAACAAACTGATATAAGAGATAATAACAACCCAAACCCAAGTAGTCAAATGCCTAAAGCTAGCCCTGTCGTTGAGAAACCTATGCACGTCTTGAAAGGTTAACACAAACTTGGTATTCTGTACTGAGTACATGACTCCTACGATAAAATACAAAACGTAGCCAAAAGCGAAATAACTGCAGTTGTGGATGAAGGAAATTAAATCCAAAATTGTATGGTTGTATTCAAAATAAATGATTAAATGATAAAACAATATGGAAAGATAAAAAAATATTCCAAACAATGACATGAGGGTAGATATTCGACTGCTCGGCGTAATGAAATTGTTTTTGATGCAATAATTAGGATAAAACGCCAGAGTTTGCAAAATGTGCAAAGGCTTAAGTATTTTCTGAATATCTGTGTCAACAACGTTATTCAATAAAATTTCCACGCGGTGATTTCTAACTAGACAAGTTGTCTTTTTTTGAGATAACATGTTACCGAATTGTCGGAGTAAAATTTTTATTAAAAGAAATCGCGACAAGAAACCGACCCTGTTTTAATATAATGTAATTGATAGTTTGGTGGTTCAAACTGGTCGTCAGTGTAATTACATTTGTTCCTGTATTCTTTTAATATACTCGTGGACAGTAATTTTTTAGTCAGGTAGCAGGAAATTTCCTTTTTGAAACAACAAATAAACACGCATTTAATCAATCCAATGATTAAATACTTAATAAAAACAGTTGTCACTTTGAGTAAATTAAAAATTGTCCGATAAAATTATTCGAATGTTTAATTTTTATAAAAGAAATCATAGTTGTATTAATGCATATCATTCGCAGCATTTAGGATTTCAATTCTAGTTTTCAACCTTCTTGTATATTCTTTTTTATTTGTCAGAATATTGGTCTATAAACTACGCCTTGTGAGACTCTGCCATTCAAAACCTACCAAAACACTCGTTACATTTCTTACTACCTATATCAGCGACAAGTCTTTAATCCTGTCTTCATTAAGAAAAACCATTTTCTTGGCTGATTTCTCATACCTATGTACTCTAGAGTCTAGACATACAACATTTCAGGACAGTCGTAAAAAAAGGTTTTACACAAATTGTCATTAATTTTTATTAATGAAGTGACAGCAATGAAACTGTCACTAAATGTTAGGTGAAGCTTACTACAAAACATTCATGACATTCTCATCTAAATCGGATAAGCAATTGGTGTTCATCGCGCACAAAGGCACAAACAAAATTTCTTCAAATTTAAAATCGGTATTGTTTGTTACAATTTTATGATATTCGATGATTACATCTCACTACATGGGATCTATAAGAAAATAAACTGTAGCATGACTATGACGTAATTAGTAATAACAGATATCATTTGCACGATCAATACAGCGTCAACTTGGAACAGGCCAAACAACTGTATCTTAGAGAACGATGCTCGATGCAAGCGCTGCACGTTCTTACATAGCCTCTTCATGTCATCTACAACGAAGAAAATCCCATCAGATCAATATTCTTTTTCAGGAAATGTTTTGACTATTGCTAACATTAGCTAAGAAATAATTTCTCCAGTAGACAAGAGATTTAAGTACCAAGTATTAGTTGTCAAATGCCAACTCAAATAAATTTGAATGAATACCTGAACATTGTGATTTCAAGATGAGCGCACACGTATCTTGAACATTCTGAACAACTTTGTAGAACTGCTCACAACACACGCACATCATTATTTGTAGTATCAAAGTCTTAAATAACCAAAGGTATATAAACACACCCATTTCTAATACATCAAGCTAAAAACAAAAACTGTGATACAATACATGACGATGTAAATAGATAAGAATAAATTCTGTTGAATTAAAAAAAATGGGCCTTACCGTAAAATCTATTCGAACTAAATCAATCACCATTATAATGTACATTAAATAATGAGTGAACACTCCAAGAAGATAATACAGCAACTGAAATCAGAAAACGCATCATCACCAGTTATCAAACTAAACCTTATTTTTTGTTTAAAATTTCACTTACTGAATGTTGATACGCCTTTTTGTACAAATTGTAACATTCAAAGATTCCATTAAATGCTTGAAATAGTTTTTGACTCTGCTTTTCAGAATCTGTGTTTTGGTATTCTTGGGTATTTAGTGCTTCGATATTCCATAGCGCTAATTTCAATTCCAACAATTTTATCAATCTAGCAGCGTAAATCAAATTGAAGTCGAATATTGTAACGATAAAACTAACAATATTAATAATATTTCGCCGTAAATAATATTGGATTCCTATGTAATAGAAAATAAACCCAATGACATAAGACATAAAAATGACCCAAGTCCAAACAGTAAAACGCCTAAAGCTAACCTCGTCATTGAGGAACCTATGCACATCTTGAATGGTTAACACAAACTGTGTATTTTGAACCGAGTACATAGCACCAGTGATAAAATATAAAAGGTATCCGAGAGAGTAAAAACAATAGTCGCAAGCATAACAAATACTGACAAAGATCTCAAAGTCTCGTTGTAGACCCACGACAAATTGATAAAACAGGATGAAAATAAATAATATAGTCCCGAAGAAGGACACTAGGGTGGATGTTCGGCTTTTTGGTGTTATGAAATTGTCTTTGATTCGAAAATAGGGATATAACGTGAGAATTTGTAAAATGTATAAAGGTCTAAGCATTGTCTGAATATCTTTGTCAATAATATTATCCAAGAATATTTCCACGCGGTGATTTCCGTCGAAATGACGAGTCATCTTCTTTCGACTCAACATTGTTCTGAGTTTTCGGAACTACAATTTTACTGAAGGGAATGATGATTAGGTACTGGTTCTTTTCTTATTTGTTATTGATCGTTCCATTTAACAAACTGGTCCCTAGTGATTTATTTCCATCAAAATGCTATACTATGTTGATAAATACTTCTGTGTTCGGATTAAGGATCAAAATTGTCTGTATATTTGGTTATCTTTTCTTCTGTACAGAAAATTCTGCTACTGTATTGACTTTTTTGATACATCGACTGAACAGGCACTTTATTAATCAATGAAATGGGTGATTACTTAAAAAGTTGTTACTTTAGGTACCTGCCTGTAATAAAAGAATATAGACCAAGGATATGTCTCCAAATGTTTTATTGTTATCAAAATAGTTTTTAGCAATATACTGAGTTACAACCACAGCATGTACGTTCAGTATTCTAAGTGTTTGTCCTTTTAAGCATGTATGTATTATTATAATAAAATATATATAATATATGCGGACAACATCACATACATTGTTCTGAACCCAAAGTAAGTTGCTAAAGCACTTGTGTTATGGAATTCAGATACAACGACGGTACCACAAACACCCAGACCCGAGGCAATGTAAAATTGTGAATTTTTACATTGACCCGACCGGGGATCGAACCCGGGACCTCAGAGCTAGCGACACCTTGAAACCGGTGCTCACGCCACTCGACCATGGAGGTCGTCAAGTTATTTTTTAATGAAATAAGTACTTTGGTCTAAAAATACACCCTGTGGGAATTTAGATTTGAAAGATACAACATCAATACTTGACCAACACTATCGCCATGTAATTTAATATTGTCTTGGAAATTTAAAAACAAAAATCAGTTAACAATGAATGATGTATGAAACCCAAAACAAATATATTTTATACGTCTCATCACATTGGAATTATAGAAACATGAACTGAAGCATGACTATGACATAATTGGTAATAACAGACATCATTTGCATGGTGCAGACATTCATGACATTCTCATCTAAATCGGATAAGCAATTGGTGTTCATCGCGCACAAAGGCACAAACAAAATTTCTTCAAATTTGAAATCGGTATTGTTTGTTACAATTTTATGATATTCGATGATTACATCTCACTACATGGGATCTATAAGAAAATAAACTGTAGCATGACTATGACGTAATTAGTAATAACAGATATCATTTGCACGATCAATACAGCGTCAACTTGGAACAGGCCAAACAACTGTATCTTAGAGAACGATGCTCGATGCAAGCGCTGCACATTCTTACATAGCCTCTTCATGTCATCTACAAAGAAGAAAATTCCAGTGGATCAACATATTTTTCAGAGAGTGCGTTGACTATTGTTAACATTTGCTAAGAAATAATTCCTCCAGTAGACAAGAGATTTAAGTACCAAGTCTTAGTTGTCAAATGCCAGCTCAAATAAATTTGAATGAATACCTGAACATTGTGATTTCAAGATGAGAGCACACGTATCTTGAACATTCTGAACAACTTTGTAGAACTGCTCACAACACACGCACATCATTATTTGTAGTATCAAAGTCTTAAACAACCAAAGGTATATAAACACACCCATTTCTAATACATCAAGCTAAAACCAAAAAATGTGATACAATACATGATGATGTAAATAGATAAGAATAAATTCTGTTAATTTAAAAAAATGGGCCTTACCGTAAAATCTTTTCGAACCAAATCAATCACCATTATAATGTACATTAAATAATGAATGAACACTCCAAGAACATAATACAGCAACTGAAATCAGAAAACGCATCATCACCAGTTAACAAACTTAACCTTATTTTTCGTTTAAAATTTCACTTACTGAATGTTGATACGCCTTTTTGTATAAATTGTAACATTCAAAGATTCCATTAAATGCTTGAAATAGTTTTTGACTCTGCTTTTCAGAATCTGTGTTTTGGTATTCTTGGGTATTTAGTGCTTCGATATTCCATAGCGCTAATTTCAATTCTAACAATTTTATTAATCTGGTAGCGTTAATCAAATGCAAATCAAATATAATAACAACGACGCCAGCGAGATTAATATAATTTTTCCCTGAATAATAATGAATTCGTACAAAGTATGCTATAAACCCACAAACATAAGAGATTAACATGGCCCAAGTCCAAACAGTGAAACTCCTAAAGCTAGCCTTTTCATTGAGAAACCTATGCACATCTTGAATGGTTAACACAAACTGTGTATTTTGTACCGAGAACAAAACACCAGCGATAAAATATAAAATGAAGCCGAGAGAGTAAAAACAACAGTCGCAAGCAAAGAAAATACTCACTAAAATCTTATTTTCTTGTTTAAGATTGCTGCTTGTTTGAAACAATTCATGAAACAGTATGAAAATATAGAGAAAAGTCCCAAAAAAGGACAGGACTGTAGATATTCGATTGTTAGATGTAATAAAGTTGTTTTTGATGCAATAGTTTGGGTAAAACGTTACATTTTGAAAAATGTATAAAGGTCTAAGCATTATCTGAACATCTTTGTCAACAAAGTTATTCAACAATATTTCCACTCGGTGATTTCTACCAAGATGATAAGAATTCTTCTTTTTTTGAGAAAACATTGTAACAGATTGTTAATGTCACCAAATCACCCAAAGAATTGGCCTCTTAACTAATGAAAATTTAAATAAAGTGAAGATTTTGTACAATTCGACCAAAATTCTACATTTTTCCGTTGGCTCAACATGTTCTAACTTTGTTTAGCAGATTTTTTAATTGTTCTTGACTTCGAATTCCATGTATTAAGTTAGCCACGGTTTCAGACTTAAAACAATTTACTGACTGAAATGTTACATGAAAGTAAGAAAAAAACAATGTCGTTTAATAGCTTTTATACGCGTGTACTTTTGTACGCTGTGTTGTACATAAATTATACTGACACTAAAATAATTACATTTTGGTGTCATTTATATGAGACATCTTATTAATCAACCGAATAAGTAATAACTTGAAATATCATTTCAAGTAATTAATTATTATTTGGCATAAATAACGTGAATTGGAAAAAATGCTTCATAAAATATCATGACCATGTTTTGCTTGTTACGAAACCATTTTTTATAATTGTATTTCAATTATAGATACATGATATACCTGCTTAAGTTCAGCTTTACATAAAGTAAAAGTAATCATTTTAATCATATTAATAACAGAGGGCCTAAGCATGAACCTTGTCGAACACCATATCCGTAAACGCTTTAGAAATAATGATGGGAAAAAAATCTTCAAGAAACATGCTGTATTAATGTGTTTTAATGCTTGCCAGATAACTTAGTCCAGTACTTTTTGGAACATAATGATTGAAAAACCTCTCAATTATTTTGAATGACAGAATCAAATGTTATAGTTAAATCACATCGACACATGTTTCTGCATTAGTCCTGCTTACATCATAAAATTAGGTGGTTCATATGCTTGCAAAATAACTTTATGATTTTAGGTCAAGATGTGTGATAACAATGACTTTTAAATTTTATAATTTAAAACACCACTTTTAAAGCATATTACCCGACGGAAAAAGCGAAAAGTGAAAGAAAAATTCCAAAAATATATGCTCGTAGTATTTATTTTTTTAAATCAGGACTAGAGGAATAGAAACTGAAATATTACTATTATATATTCGGTAGCTGAATACACCAAACTAGCTGTCATGGATGCATCGACATACAAAAATCTGCTGACACTTATCTTGCTGAACGATGTTCTATATAAGCGCTGTATGTTCTTGCACAGTTTCTTCTTATGATCTGTAATTTACATTTTCGTTAGTCATCATCATATCATCATCGGCCTAGCCTTTTCCCAACTATGTTGGGGTCGGCTACCAGTCCAACCGGTTTCAGCTAAGTACCAGTGTTTTACAAAGAGCGACTGCCTATCTGACCACCTCAACCCAGTTACCTGGGCAACACGATACCCCTTGGTTAGACTGGCTGTCAGACTTTTCAAGCTTCTGACTACCTGTAATGACTGTCAAAGATGTAGGAATAACAGCCGGGACCCACAGTTTAACGTGCCTTCCGAAACACGGAAATTAGTCATCATCATAATTTTAGCCAGAGGACGTCCACTGCCAGATATAGGCCGCCGCTAGCGATCGCCATTTACAAAGGTTAATCAGAGTCACCAAAAGGATCAGTCAATATCAAATCTACTGAAGTACAAGTTTTTCGGTTAGACAACAGGGAGGGACAAGACAAATCACACTAATACAAACTCGATGGGGTTTGCCGCGTTGCTGTGGAGTTTCTATAGCCGTCTTTGAACTCCAGCATCAGATCAGTTGTATGACATCATAATATTGTGTATGCATATAAATGTTAAACTAATCAGGAACCGGAAAGTAGGTAGATCATACATTTACAAGATTGGATTGTAAACAAAGGAACAGTTGAAACTATTGTAAATTATAATGAATATCCATAATATTCTTAAGTTAAAAACCTGAACATCCAGATTTGAATACAATTGCGCACGTATCTTGAACATTTTCAATAGCTTTATAAAATTTCTCGCATTCTTGAGTTAGTATTACTTGCAATAAAATACCTTTTGCCAACCACATATATATGGACACGGCCGATAAGGTTGCATTAGGCTGAAAATTAATATTATTAATCATAAAAACATCAAAAAAAATAAGTTTAAGTTCATTAAGTAGAAGTTTAGTTATTTTTTAAAACTTTTTACTCACAATAAATTCCTTAGGGTTTTTATCGTCTATTATTAGTAACACAAGTCCCGTGTAAAGCAGGGTATGCGTAAAGACATTTAGAATAAAGTAAAGAATCTGAAATAAAAAAATAATCTTTTTTGAGATAAGCTAAGAGAAAAGGCAGATGTATAGGCAGGTTTTACAGTTGCACGGGTAGCGGCCACAGTGATTTAAAACTATGATACTATGTAAGATGAATGGGTGAAGTTATAGTAGCTAAAGCAATCCGCATTGATGTAAAACGTAAACGTAAACTTAGGCGCGCCTTTGTTCAGGCAAAGTCGCGGAGAATATGCGCATGCAATTCCGTAGCTCAGGCTCAGGCAGTTGAAGGGGCCCGGGATATTTTTGGTAGGTAGGAGTGCGTCACTTCTCTAATCCATGCCCTCGGCGTTGACTGAAGTGATTAGAATTCCACTCCGAAACAAGATGTATTCCATACTACTGGCGCGTAGGGATCTCCCGGACTGCTGCGAAACCAGCCTTAAAATAGTACTTACCAAATGATTAAAACTAACTTTGAACAATTTATAGCAGTCGAATATTTTGACAATCACTTCAAACATTTTGTCATTATACTCCTTGGTGTCATAGTTTTTAAGTTCCAATGTCTTTACAACTTCGATATTCCATAGAACTACTTTTGATTTCAAGAATTTTATCAATTTGATAGCATATACTATATTAAAATCAAACACTGAGAGTATTAAAGTTCCAATATTAACCGTTGTAGTGCTCACTTTTATTTGAAAATAAATGAAATATACAATATACGCACTTGTGACAAATATAGAAACAATCCAAGTCCAAATAGTGATGCTTTTGAATTGAGACTCATCATTGAGTGATCTATGAACGTCTTGGATTGCCAAAACCCACTTGACATTATGTTCGGAATACTTAATACTGACAATGAAGTTAATGATGTATCCGACGAAGTAACTTCCGGAATCGACAATTTGGGAGATGAAGAATGCTGGTGGAACATATGATTCAAAAGCTAGGCTCGCACGTATCACAAGAATTCCTGTAAAAACCAATGTTCCTAATAAAGACACAACATTTAATGCACGACAGTTTGACGTGATAAAGTTATCCCTGATTTGATATTTTGGGCAGAACGTAAGACACTGTATGATATTTAAAGGTAACAACATTTTCTGCAAATCTTTGTCAATTACATTATTCAATAAAATTTCTACACGATAATTTGTTAGCCTCAGACGAGACCCCTTTATGTTGATGGACATTTTATGGGGCTGTTGTCAACACAGTTGTATTAATGACATAAAATTTCAGAATGAAATTAAGTATAGTGTTGTTGACAAAAAATAAAGTAATAAATTCATAATGAAAATGCGCACTTGTTCGTTATAATCAATATCTATGTATGTTTCAAGGATAGGAAAGGGCGATGTTTATGTAAGCTATAATATTTGATTAAAAGTTTATAACAGTAATCGGTTACTAAACAAAGCTTTACAATTCATTATAAAATCTTGTCTGGAAGTCTAGGTCTACGTTAAATAAATACTGCACCAAATTCGTTTCGCCGGCCCTTTAAAACTCCAAGTTAATGTACATGTTGCTTCTAAAAAGGCTTCTTTTAATGAAACTAAAATAAATTTTAAATAAATTTAATATTATACACACTTCTCCGCACTACTTGCCATCTCTTTTTCTCTTTCTATTCTCTTCTCTTTCTTAGTCTTCAAGTCTTCGTATATTTCTTCAAGACTTCTCGTTTTGGTTTCCGGTACGTAGATGATGACGAAAACAGCTGCGCATAGGCAAATAACTCCAAAGAAGTAGAATGCTACTTGTACGCCTATGGCGTTAACGAGAGATTTGAAGAATACCACTTGGAGGAATGCGGCTGTTGATGCTGCTGACATTGTCATGGCTAACACTGATCCTCGGTACTGTAATTATAATAAATATGCTTTATTCTCACTTTTTAGGGTACCTACTCAAACAAATATAATTGTAGAAGCGAACGTTTGCTGGTATTACGTCTATTACCACTTCACGCAGAAACGCCTGGATTGTTTGTTGAAGTTTTGTATAAAATTTGTTGATTCATTGGATTAACACAGGCTTTTTTGATCTGACTGCGTTTAAGGAGAGTAATATGATTAATATTACTATTAACCAACATTAACGCTAATGGAGCCGCGGAAAAAGCTAGTGAAAAAATAAAGTTTGAAGTAATCAAATACTAGTAACATTTCATAATGTGTGCAGTTACAAATAATATTTGTCGATAAGTATATACATATTATAATAACACAGTAACCGTAATTGAAGTTAACATTGTCGTAATAAAAACAAAGCCCATACCAACCTTAAAAGAGAATATTTCCGAAGCGATGATAACGGAAACAGTTTGTAATCCCAGCGAATCGCAGAAGATGCACAGGCATAATGTTAGTAGAGGCAGCCAGGATGGTGTGTACAGACTGTATGATTTGGCTACGAACCACGACGCTAAGGCACACATGCTCAATCCAGATATAAGAGCCGTGGACACGTATAGTGGCTGTGAAGAGAAATGAAAATGGAGTACATAAATTTCTTGCAGGAACTTTAAAAGCAGAATAGGGAAAACTGTTTTGTCCATCAGACAATTTTCCAAAAATATTCGACACGTAGTTTATCTTTTATCTCGTGCACAAAAATGAACTTTTTACCAGGAAGTGATGTTACTAGCACCCACTATCATAAATTTCATCATCTTCAATGCTTTTAATGCTCCTAATGATGTGATAAAATGGAAAGTATTTATTCAATGTTTTGGACCACCTGTCTGAAAGACTTCTTCGATTTTTTTAGTCAAATACCCTATGGTGGTTGTGGAAGCAAGACATCGCTTATTGTAATGTTATTTCTCGCTTCTACGATTTAGCTTTAATACTTCATAATACAGAGAGCCAAGACAATGGTTCACTCTTAATTGAAAAATCTCATCACACAAAAGTAACTGTCTCAACCAGTTTCTATATCAGGTCACTTCGTCTGGATATCATATTATGTACGTATTGACAGTTACATCGAATAACTATGAATTTCCTCACAAAAGTTATTACAAAATTGGCCTTTGGTAGGCTGTTTTCAATGCTTCACCTTTCTTCCAGCCTTTTCCATGGTGCCAGAAGCTAAAGTTGCACCTGCCACCTGCACAGCGCCCAAAGCCATGGCTTGCTGGTTTGGAGACAGGACTATGCCTGACCCTTCGGATGCCATCGTGAAGATCTCCCCAGCAAAGTTTAGAACTGGAATAGCACCACACACTTCCCTCGCTAAAGCCGTCACCATGGCTATTATGAAAGCTCTTATCAAGATCTTGTCTTGTACTGAAAATGAAAGTGTTATAGGAATTAGTTCGGTTGTGTTTGGAGATTAGCCTTACCTAACCTAACCTTAGAAAAGTTAAAAAACTACTTTGAAGAGTTAAATATTAAATATTAATGTTAAACATATTGGTCGTCTTCTAGTGATCGGTGTCTATGCGACATGATGTTATCAAATATACCGATCAAGTATGATTCGAACTCGCGATACTGAAGGTTCCGTACAAATGAGCTAAGGAACTACAAAGTTGCAGAAAAACAGTCACCCATCAAAATTATAACCATATTAAAAGTTGCTCAACCTCGATTTTTATGTTTATTGGTGTTATTGGGATAGATTTTGCGTGGCAATGTCCACTTTCTAGTTGTCAGATACAGCCTTTTGATAGACAAACTAAGGCAGACTTTTGAATTGTTTTTAGTTCAATTTATATCTACTTAAAAATAAAATTCAAAAAATAGTTACAATATTGTAATTATTTTCGAGTGCCGAAATTCTTACTTTGCTATGGCGCTGTAATTATGAACAATTGGTTGTTGGTCTTGAGAAATCAAAAGGCGAGACAAGACAATGAGCTTGATTGGATTGATTAGAGCTGGTTAAAGACCGAACTGCTTGTAGTTGAATTGAAACACGCCTTTGATAGTATTCTGTAGCAGCTGTACCCGCGACTTCGTATTTCGCAAATCGATATTTCTTCTAAAATAGAAGTAGTCTAAGTTTTTGCTTAATACATCATCTACCTGCCAATAATCCTCGTCAAAATCGATAAATTCATTTCGGAGATTAGACAGAATAAGAGATAGAGTTGACCTTGAGAAAGAACATAGGATAGTTTTTATCCCGGACTTTTGAAGTTTATTTTTTTCTTTTTTTTCTCTTGGAAACGCGATATAACCGACCTCGACGCGGGCAAAGCCGCAGGCGAAAAGCTAGTACTTTACATATGTATACATGTAAAAGTAATGAGATTTTTTCTGTAAAGCTTTTCTAATAGTGAGTTCCGACTATCATTCGTAGATCATTAACATTCGGCATTGGTAAAGAGGAGCCAAAATATATAACTACCAGTCTTATATGTGTTTATGTTATTTGGAGCTGAAACTCGGATAAAGCACGAATTATTGGCTATCACACCCTGTGGAACACTTTACTGAATCTCTCGAACCATGATATTTCGACCGTACTTATGATGCCACTATAAAAACAAATACGAAATAAAATTCTAGATATTCATCTGCTCATAAATAATTTGGACAAAAATACTTTAAATTTATTTATCACTGGTCCGAATCACTTTTCTTTAGCCTATGCGTAAGGGACCCTCAGTTTCGCGTGTCATGATGGGTTTGAGTGTAAAAGAACATAGAATAAATTGTGAATTAAATTGAAATTCCCAAAGGGTTAGGTACTTACAAATAGCTTTAATAACAAATTTATTGCTTTCTTCATCTTTCGTTTGTTCCTTTTTTATTTCAGCGATTTCACTCATGACTTTTGGATCTTCTTCCTTCCTACATCTGAGCCATGCTAAAGCTCTGCCGGCTCCCTGAAAACCAATAATACGAGAAAAATGTTATATCTGATACTCTGAGCTAATTAAAACTATGTATTATTCAGGGATATAATGCAAACAAAATTAAGGAAAACTAATGTTGAAGAGTATCTCTTATGAGTTCCATTACTTGAAATAAATAATTATCATTATCTGTATCTGTTTTGGGAAAGGGAAGGAACCTGGTTCTTCCATTCATTTCTTGACTATGGCTGACAGGGGCCGCTGGTTCGCTGTCTCCTTCTCGGCTTGCCGTGAGATCTTTTTTATTGTTTACCACCTGTGTGGTAGCTCAAAACTGATTCGGTGTCCGGAAGAAGTGACGAGCCTTGTTCCATTAATATAATACTATGTAGGTTTTTTGAATATCGCGTTTTGATGCAATAGATAGATTGCCTCATAGAATAATGCGCTTTATAGCTTGTTGGTAAATGGCTAGTAATAATAATAATTGATAGATGAGTGCATCACATTTTAGATTTAAATTCTCAACAAAGTCTTTGCATGTTGAGCCTGGGTCCATGTGTTGCGTACACCGTAACCAAAATAACCCGCAAATGAAGAGACACAGAGAATGTGTTTTAAGTGCATTGACTTTTTATTTACCGAAATTTCATGTACTACACGAGGTTTTTTATCTGTATATCGAATTATACGCATTAAGTAATACAATTTACATAAAGATATGACATAATATATTATATTATCTCGTAGATAACAGTCACACCTCAGAGTATTTCAGTACTTTTATTTACCTAGCAGTTTGTTTGAGAATCTTAATAAGATTTACATATAAATTAAGACAGTGTTATCAGCCTATGTGTTACACAATATAACTGCTAATATTGAAATAGAGGAGAAAATTTCCTAATCATTTGTCAAGGAGAAAAATGTCGTTAAAGTAACAAATAGTAATAAAAAATCCCATCGAGAATATTGTGTAGGATTAGTAATAAAAGTGATTGTTAAAAATATCATACATTTTAAGAAGAACAGTTCATAAGGACATATTTTTAAAATTAAATAATGAACTTAAGTAGTACTGGTATATGGAGCAATGAGATAAAGTTTGTACTATATCAATAAATTAGCTATGTCCATTGTAGGTCATTGCAAGTCTTAGGCTTTTCTGATATCGGTCCTCCACATCAAGACTTCCTCCTCTCTAGTGATACTCAACTCCCTCTTACCTGGTCCTGGCTTATCAATTACAAATTTTAAAAGGCCCAAACCTTATGTAGTTTAGTCATTTTATTGCGATGGTTCCATGACCTCTTCCAATTCCAGCATCAGATCAGTCACATCATCAAAATATTGTTAATATTCAAATGCTAGCAAAAT
Source organism: Trichoplusia ni (assembly GCF_003590095.1). NCBI lineage: Eukaryota > Metazoa > Arthropoda > Insecta > Lepidoptera > Noctuidae > Trichoplusia > Trichoplusia ni. The sequence goes on along the minus strand of NC_039482.1, from coordinate 3,638,678 downwards.
CTTAGCCTAATCGATAACTGGTAAGTGGGTCAAATAGAACTTAAAATAAAATTTATCCTGCCAAGATTTGATTTAGAACAAAGGGTCAGACAGACAGGTAAAATAATACTTGTAATAAATAAAACGAACCTCCATATCATTCTTCTTCACGAGGTAAGATGGAGACTCGGGCATCATCATAAAGAGGATCAAATGGAATGTCGGCATCGCCAAACAGATCCATAGAATAGTTCGGTAACTCAGAATGTCACCGATGATGTACAGGAACAAATTGCCCGTAGTATGGAAAAGGATAACCTGAAAACAAGAATTTACATATTAGATAAATTAATATTAATATTGGCAAATATTTGAGGTGGATTTATTCGTTTACTCACGCAAAGTAGCTAAAAAACCTGTAATTAAATAAATTAACCTATCTTACGACCAGAGAACCCTTCTAAATAAAATTGTTTGCAGTTATGAAAACGACACGTTGATTGTGTCTTCCTTACACCACTGTAATAATATTAGACGGCAAAGGCCCTATTAAAGTAAAAAGTTAGTGATGATCTGATAATTCAAAGTTCTCTACATGCCCAAAGCGCTTTAAAATCAGTTGAAGTCTGATACCTGACTTCAAAACACTCAATTCTCACTTCTCGATTCTCAATTATTCAAGCATGGCTAAACTAAAAGCTCTGAAATCTTTACGCGGTGGAAAGATTCGAGGATATCTAGAAATTGATTCTAAAATAATTTGGGGCTTGAATAAAACCAGACTAAAATACACCTTATCTAAAAAAAATGTATGCTATCTCTGTAGCTGCATGGTATTTAGTGCTATTTTTGTGTGGGGCATAGAAATCATCATCTAAAGAACTCCATCCATCATCAAAAGACTCTTGATTTTCATCATCTCTACCTCTTGAACCATGTATACTTACCAAGGTACCCAGCATTCCCCTCACGCTATTTGAACTAATCTCTTTGGTGTACAGAGGGCAGGTTACATAAGCGCCAGCCATTGTTATACCAAATATCGCTCTTGCTAGAATAAAGGCCCACACTTCCATAGATGAAAGTTTTATTGCCCAGCAAGTCTGGAATTGGAAAGGAAAATGATTAGACAAAGCATTTTTGTCACTCGTTCCTCGCGTTTTTTATTCCCAATCGCAAAGAGAGGGCTGTTATAAGTTTGACGTGACCGTCGGCAAAGATACTGACTGATAAATGAATTTGTGTTGTGAATATTGAAGACTTAGTTAAGAGAGTTCTTAGCTTTGTTTGTTGGGGAAACAGGTGGTGGGAAAATGGGATGTCGAAGTTCGATTATCAAGGGAATTCAATTACTTCGCCACAGTCTTAGCAATTACCTGAAAGATTATTTGTGAGAGGGCGTAAAACGTTAAAACGTGTAAATTTTTTTTGTTAGCCCATTCTCAATGAAATCCTTGGTTTCGCGAGCCCGACTCACTATCGACTGACTTGTCCGAAAACTTTTACTTGCTAGCCTTATGCATGCAAACAGTATTTGAATTTGATTTCCGAAATTATTTAAATTCATTAAATAATTGAATTACAAGGCAGAATTACTTACAAACGATAGACCTGATATAATAAACAATGTCAGTTTTCTTCCTAGCTTATCACCAATAAGGGCCATCAAGTAATTAGCTGGCACACATGTCAGATACGGTACTGCAGCTATCCATGACATCTGTAAAGACCATACAAATAACATAAGAAGATTATCCAAAATTATCATAGGCATCATCATCTCCGAAATTAAAAGAAACGTATCATACAGGATTTAGAGTTATTTCATTATGTTTTACTAACACATCAAAATTAAAATCTTGACTGCACGTATAGCCGAGTGGTTGCGGTCACCACACCAAACTACCAACTGTACCCGATGTCGTGGGTTCGATCTCGCGTAGGACAAGGATTTGTGTGATCCACTAACGCTTGTTCTGAGTCTGGGTGTCTTTGAGCACGTGATTTGTATGTTTGTAAAACCCCCCCGCGGCGGAGAATGCGGGTATATTTGTTGCATATATAAGTACACTCCATGCATCATAATCGGCTTAATCATTCATAAGTCGTAATAAAATAAAAAATAAAACCTACACAATACATGAAAAATGAAAACATTTTCATTCATTTGTTCGGTAGTTGTACAACAAGCTTGCCTAGATCGACTATGTTTTCATAATAATCATTCAATGGTGTTTTGTTGGGTAACGTTTTAGGCATTCATAATAGTAGGTATTCTATTCTAAATATTTCTCGTAATAGAGTTATGGTATTTCGATTTGCTTTTTATACTTGTACAAATATGTACAGTTATATGAAACCTTTTTGAAGCTTCTTGATTTGTCAAAAAGAACTCATTGTTCCTTCAAAAAAATATTGGCTACGTATTTCCGTTTTATCGCATAAACAAAGAAAAAACGCAAAAACGACGCTAGAGGTTTTGGCTCAGTAGGCGATTCGCCCGAAACGGAATGGACTACTTACAACATTTCAGTATACCGGTTTTGCCCGCTGTAAAATTTGTCTTTAGCGAATCTGTCCCTATAAATATTCAAAATTGAAAGTAGGCCATTCTAATTTGGGCGAATCGATTACCAAGCTGAGGTTTTAATTATTATGTCTTTATCTTCGTTTTTTTTCTGTTAATGGAGTAAATAAATACCGTATTCAATATTTTTTACCTATACGACGAAATAAGTACTCTTTTAGTTAAATACCCAATTATAAAAGTATTTTTTTCAAATAAATCTTTCAATATACTGTTTGTAAAGCATGATATAAAATTGATCAGCCATCCTTGAAAATATTAAAACAAAGCAACACGTTGTTTGAAACGTCTGTCAATCTTATATTAGTCAATTAATGGTCAGTAGAAATATAATATATCTTGAGGTCAGACATCGTCATCATCTTAAGGTATTAATATTATATTGAAAGATTTATTTCTAAAAACTTCTTAAAGATAATCTGATGAGATCTAAATCTATAAAGATAACCTAATTTAATTTAAGAAGAAGGTGCCTATCTGTCTTTAGTAAGATCGAATTTAATCAATTATATTTCAAGTCTAATTAATAAACTGGCTGGCTGGTTCCATGCGACCCAGAATAGAGAATCGTGGAAGGATTTGGGGTAGGCCTTTGCTCAGCAGTGGGACACAGTGGGCTAGATAAAAAAAATATAAATTACTTTTAATCAAATTTACACAGGGTTAGCATTTTTTTTTATTAAAATACTCGGCAAAATACATGATCTACATAAGCATGACCTATACATAGCAGGACCTAATACACTGACCTCAAAATCAGTAAGTGGTATTCCTCTAGGAGAGTTTTTTGATTGAAGCAGTAGAGACATTGGCGACATCCAACCGATACCGGCTCCGTACGCAAAAACTGGCATGTTCACTGTATAAAAAGAAGAAAAATAACAGTAAAATAATTCATCTTCAGAGAGCTTCTGAAGGTTTTGGAAATCATTATACTCATATGCACGCTGAACAACTTACATACGTATATTTGTATGCGTAAAGAGACAATGAATTGGTAAATTTCTGATTGTACCAAGGAGGCTCTTACTAGGAGACATCATAGTTCTTTTTGCCATAACTGGCTGGCTAAAGGTACGGCTGGAACTTTATGTCTAATAGTCCAATAGCAAAAAGACCTATTCCAGGTTTATATTGGTGAACCGAAACCTACAATTCATCGTTAATCGTCTCGGGATCTGCTGTGCTGACAGAGAATATAAAGTAAGAGCCTGTGTATGCTAGACCGTGGCACCTTTAGCGCCGTTTGTCTGCCAGAGCCAAACTCCATAATCAACCATTGTTCTTACCTATGTTGGGTATCGCTGACAAACTTTCAGCTTTTATAAAATAACGTAGGTCTGGCGTCCACGGGCTCTTAGACCAATAACCTTGGATATCGGTGAAATCGAAGAACTTAACAATGACAGATATATAAAAAAAACACTTACCCAAAATCGCACATATTATCTGATTCACTTTACTCCCCTCTTGAAATATGTAAAAATATTTTCCCATTTTCGATTATCAAAAACGTATAAAAAGTATAATTAATTTGCTATTTTACACTTATAATAAAAACTTAATAAAACCACTTTGGTTACATTTTATGATGATATTAAAACGGTAATTTAAATTATATTATTTAATATTTTGCCAATGTGAGCGGTCGTATATCGTTTGTCACGATTCTTGATAAACTGAATTGAGACTGTAGGCACTAAAACATGTAATAGTTTCGTACGATTTGAGGCACAGAACACATTGGGAAAAGGAAGTGGCATTCATATTTTGCGCGACACTATTAAACGATGACCATTGACAACACCTCACATTAAGTTGATAGATTTGAAAAGAATTTTCTTAATTTATTTGCTTTCATTTGTCCCTTCGTCTGTAATCAGATTTTGTAAGTTAAAATTTGTCTGAGCTGTCTTTATACTGGAGCTGGGTGGTGGCTATAGGTGCTATAAAACGATACAACCATTGTATATCAAATAAACAGTTTGTCAAAATCGATTTGTTGTTGAAATAAACGTTCATGATTATAATCATTTACTTTCTGGCGTCGTTTTAACGTTACAATTCGAACAAATTAAAATAGGCTTCAGCTTTTAAACTACCCGTAAGCTATTGACGTGGTTTTAATCCTTAAAGAAAGTCAAACCATGGTGATGGTTGTCACGGATGATGTATCCTATTGCCACTATTAAAAGTAATACAATACGATAAGGGAGCAATGTTTTTTGGTCACAAACTTTGTCAGATAACCGGAATGCCACTACGGCACCCTTAACGTCGTGACTGCAGCTCACAATTAACCTATTTTGTAAGTGTAGTTGCTACGGCAGTGATGGGCACTTCCTTCAATTACTTTTTGCTCCTAACTTATATACTCGCATATTTGCTTAGGAATTTCTCTTATCATTGATTCAAATAAATGTTGTAGAGATTCATTTGCTTTACTATTTATTTTTACCTTCGTTCAATGATAAAAATGATGTAATACGACTTAGTATCAATAGTCTAGTAGATTAGTTTCGGGCCAGACAGGAGTCTTCAATCATCAGCTTTCTAGGAAATATGATCGAGGGCCATATGTTTTCCAGCCTTTCAAATAATTTTGTATATAGCATTCGTTCGGTCTTTCATACTTCTTTCATACTATTAAGATTTAATGGTAGTAATAAACTCGATTAGTTTCTTCAAAAATTCAAAGGACGATTCGTTTGATAAATGCTCTTAAACCTCGCTGTGCCCGACAGGATCCTTACTGTTCTTAATTATAACAAACCATCTGTTAATATGAACGTATACTATAGAAGCTATAAAGTGTTGAGTATTGAAAAAAGATGTACGATTACTCGAACTACACTTATAAAATCAGTTATGCTTTAGACAACAGTCATCATCATCATCATCATCAGCCCATATTCGTCCACTGCTGGACAGAGGCATCCCCAATTGCACGCCATCGAGATCTATCTCCGACAGCTCGCATCCAGATCCTGCCAGCCATCTTGCGCTGATCATCGCTACACCGTGGCTGAGGACGTCCTATACTACGTGTGCCGAGACGCGGAGAACAGCACATATACAATATTAAAAGGAGTTTGAATATCCATATATCCTCATTGGCTGTATAATATACGATGTCTGTCAATGTCAACATAACGTGTCATTCACCAAAACGTAGTTTCAGTAATAATTGAAAATGTAGCGATTCTTAGGAATATGGAATCATTTCACGATGTAAACCTTACTGGGTGAGTAATTCCATAATGTCGTGGTGCCCTCGCGATTCAATGAACGGAAGTGTATGTTCATAGGTTGCAGGTTCGAACCAAGTGTTATAGGGCCTTCACAGCAAGATATAAGGCCACTGTAATAAGGGCTACCAATGCGATATTTTCAAAGTTGATGTGTGATAAAGGGCAGGAGTGCGGCAGCAAGGCGTGGAGTTTGCAGGTCAGATTTTTATCTAATTTAGCTTGTATTGTGAAACTCCAAAATACAAAGTTCAGACCAATTGTTTTATGTCGGTACTTTTTCATAGACTTATTCTAAGACGGGAAACGTTTAGACAGGATACTGTGAGGTGATTTAGATCCTAAATGTCGCAATATTTTAATTTAATTTTCATTAGCAGCTCTGCTTTCATCTGATAACAATATTTATGTTGATTAAATGAATCCTTATGTTACTTCTTATCCCTCCAAGAACATGTGTACAAAGTTTAATGATGATGAATTAAGTATTCTTTGCGTGAAAACGTAAAAAACAAACTTACATTCACATGACACTTCTTACGATTTAAAGTTTAAACTTTTTTTCAGGCAGCAAATAAAAGATACATGCCAAATATAAGATGGCATTTGTGTGGATATTCGTCTACGGTGTTGTTGTTTGTAAGTAATTACTTCATTGAATATGGGCATATGATTTGATTGCGAACTCTCCCGTAACGTCAGGGTAACGTCGGTAGGAAATGCAAAAAAAAGTAAACCGAAAAATTATTTCAAACCCATTGCTGTTTACTATCTTAGCGTAGTGGTGTGCACGCAGCGAGTCTCTGGCTTTCCTCTGATCACATTGGTGGTCCTTTTTCAGCCCATGGTTCTCAATCTAATTCGAATATTTTTAAAACAGCCTGCTCTACTGTAAGTTCATTTTTCCAGGCGGTATATTGAAATGGCACGACGCAATGAAATTCGAAACTCTGAAAGAGTTCTGTTCAAAATTCAAGTGTTTGGTGGATGAGCTGTCCGTGTACTTCGAGCCATGCGGCTTCCCAATCGAGCTGGTCGCGAGGTTCTGTATGGATACATTGCAGCAAATAGGCTGAACGGTAATCAGGTGCCGCTGGTCAGGGCTGGTCGCCATGTGTATGAAGGATTGCAACGCATTGCCATACACCGACACAAAAACGCGGGTGACGTAGCACGACGGTTCAGGTTTAGTCAGTAAGAGTCCGACGCTACCCATTTTCTCCTCCGAGGGTTGGGTGGCAATGAGGATTCCCCCGCCTTAACAAAAAAAGGGCTGGTCGCCTTCCCGTACAAGACTTGAATGTTAGAGAATTATAATGACGTCACTCCGTTAAAGCTGTCAAACGTCCGAATGACTATTTTCATGAGTAGGTACTAGACGGTCGGTGCGTTGTGTATGAATGATGAAAATCTCCATATACAGGCCAAATGTGGGAGACATTGCAAGGCGGTTCAGGTTTAGTCAATCAGTTAGAATCTGATACTACCCTCTTCCTCCATACTTCTGATACTACCCCAGAGTAGGTGGGTGACCATGAGGATTTCCACGTCATACCATAGAAAGAGAGGTTTATTTTAAGCAATTAAAGCATGCTGAGAGGGTCTAATACTATGTCCTATAGTAATATTATGATTGTGGAAACTGAAGAGCGTAATACACGGCGTAGAATGGCATATTTTCTCTTTCTGACATTTTGATTTTGTAATGATTTTTGTTTCTCAGTGTGGTAGGTATATAATTGATGTTTTTTCAATTTTTTAGCTTACCTCGCCATGACAGAAGACATTTCGTTGTAACTAGACATACGGATCCCAATTAATTTAGTAAACATGGTTACAGTGAAAACGAATCCTGCACAGCGTGCAAATGAAATAAATAAAATTGTAAAATCATTTTAATGGTTTCTTATTACACTTGGCAATACACTGCTGATTATGAGTATAGAGTATAAAAATGTTATTGAAATGTAGTATATTAAATGTTTTTAGATAAATTGAATGCAATTCCAAATGATTAACAAGTATAGGTTTTCTTCAATTACACTAAAATTAAATAAATACGTAAACCTAGTGTTATGTCATTGATTGTTTATGAATGTGAAAATAAATGAATTATTATATGTTTTATGTATAGGCGGTAGATACAAAAGTGATCAATTCGATTTAAAATTCCTTATTGTCATATTAAATAAACAAGTCTTCATATAAATGCATCAATCCTTAGAGAGAAATGAAAAATTCGCTAATTATTTACAAAAAATGTGTTCTTAGTCTACGTAGCGATAATAAATAGAATAAATAAACAGTCAAATATTAATTCTAAAATCACTAATTATTCTAAAGAAAATGCGATGAAGTCCGGATGTTTTTTCCCGAATTAGATTTCAATTTTTTTGTACTGAACTAGTTTCTTTTATGCATAGTTTAATCGATTCTTGTTTTCTTGGTAATACGAATGACACACTAAGTTATACGAAGCAGAAAAATCCTAATACCACATTTTCACGATTCCCAAAACGAAGACGAAAGCGATTGTTTAGTGTGAAACCCTTATCCATAAAATCGATTAAACCATGATCGAGTAATACTTAAATTTATCGATTATTGGAAGAAGAAGATTGGTCGCTTAAATTATTTTACAGTATCTATATTTTTTACTTATAAAAAGTTGGCACTAAAGTGGGATTCCGCCTCCCAGAGTACGATTACGGAAAGAAAGCGATGTATCGATATGACTTTTTATCGATTAGCTTATCGATAAAGATAGTTCTTGGGCTCCTCGGCGATGGGTTCCGTGCATGTGCCCAAATGTTTCAATTGTACCAGGCTCCTGTAAAAAACATTAAAAAAGTTATTATGTTGAGTTCGCTTATAACTATTGAAACTTTTTATTTTCTTTAAACATCAAATACTATTGCAGATAAAAATGCTAACGAAAACAAAAATGCGCTCAGTGCTAACTCAGTACATAATAACATCATAGCAAATAGTGTTAACTTCAAAAAATCAATTTTAATTTAAGTTTTTTTAATAAAACCGCTTTAAAGTTTAGGAAGCGCTTAAGACGTAACGATTTCATAAAATTTATACACAATCGTGACGTCACGCGTCAGTTTCATTCACTGTAATTTGATAAATTTATGTTTGCCGGTGAAATGAAAAAAATACGTATCCATTATTATACATTAAGATGACACTAAAGAAAAAAAAATCGTCATCTCTCTATTCTTATTACCAGTCTCCAAAAAGTACTAGGCTCGCATAAACCTCAACAACTCACCTAGACCGGCAGTTTTCCATCTCCAAGAAGCATTTGTTTGAGTAAGTCTTGTTGTCAGTACCGCAGACGGGGTCGTACTCCGGCGAGCAGACGCGAGCGCAGCCCGAGTACTGGAAGCGCGCCAGGCAACGCTTCAGAGGGACGACGAACACGTGCTTGCTGTGAATAGAGCTCTTTGTTAATATGCGCGCCTGGTATCCTGTTTGGAGCTTTGTCTATTGGAGATTTGTTAGAGAATATTTTAATATGAAATCAAGTCAGGGCTAAAAGTGTGTCGTGTGAACAATATTCAATATAAAAGGATGATTATTTTATCAAGGCTTACTCTGTCTGGAAGAGTGAACAATATTATCCTTGTGTCGAGGGCACTGATATATAAAAAAATGGTCAATGGTCGCGGGGGATTTACAGACATTCAAGTCACATGCAAAAATACACCTAGACTAGCTTGTACTACGTGATTGAACCCGCAACACGTAACGCACATAGGTTTGGCGTAGTGACCTCGACCACTCGACAACCAGTGCAGTCAAAATCATGTCTGAGATTATAACAAGTATAGTGAATTTCCTCGGTAGTGAGACTTAAACACTATATGAACCAAAACTCTTTCAAAACTACATTTAGAACTTAGGTATAGACAGGTATAGTAGGTCCCCTGGATCAGGCAACTGTATGTTTATTTGACGACCTCCGTGGTCGAGTGGCGTACGCACCGTTGTCAAGGTTTCGCTAGCTCTGAGGTCCCGGGTTCGATTCCCGGTCGGGTCATCGTAAAAAAACACATTTCTATATTGTCTCGGAGTGAGTGTTTGTGGTACCTTCGTTGTACCTAAATTCAATAACACAAGTGCTTTAGCTACTTACTTTGGATTCAGAACAATGTATGTGATGTTGTCCGCGTTTATTTATGTGGTGTGTACGTACCCGCAGTTCTCCTTCTTCATGAGGCACTCGTTCTTGTAGAAGCGGTTGTCGGAGCCGCAGATGAAGGCGGGCGTGTCGGGGCAGGCCTCGTGGCACAGCGCCGTGGTGCGGCAGTGCGCCGCCGCCACCGCCACCACGTGCTGCCCGCACGTCGCGCGACGGAGCTCGCACTCAGACCTACGCGACAATGTATAATAATATCATCCCCACAACTTTCACACAAACGCCATCTAGTCTCAAACTAAGCGAAGCTTGTATTTTCAGTATTAGACAACTGGTAAACATAATTATACATGTCTAAATACATACATTATTATAGATAAATTACACCCAGACACAAGACTCATTTGTCCAGGGTGGGAATCGAAGCCGCTTCACTTCGCGCACATTGGGTTTTAGTGCGGAAGTCCGCAACGGCAATATGGTGTCACGTTTTGTACTATCCGATTTTTTTTTTATTTGTTGATTCAAAATCAACACCATGTCCAAAATTCTAATAATTTTGCAATTTTTTACTACGTGTTATCGAGCGATTTGATGACGTCACACCTCTTAATTAGCATTATTGATTTAATTTAAATCTCAAAGAAGGGTCCTGGGTCATAAACCAATGTCCTACAATAATTCTTTGGAAGAAAGGAAATCACATATCGACTTACTTATAAACATTTCCATCAGAACCGCAGACTGGTTGTTCAACGACATTCTCGCAGTTATCAGGGCAATCTTCCTTGAAACGCGGTAGCAGGGTGCAGTTGCCAAAGTGAGCGAGTTGGATGCCCTTGCTGAAATGATAGGAAATATATTAAAAATCTATTTATTTACACATACACATAACACTATTTTACAAAATCTTTACACATAAACTAACAAAAAGGAAGTTCTTTAAAAGAGGAGATGACAACTGAGTTTGTTTCTAATTTTCTCCTAAGGGTAGCTAGGAAATGTCGACTCCAGGTAGCTTTAAAAATGACATGTGAAAGTGATCACGTCTATCCTATTTGCAAAATAAATAATTTCATTTCAGTTCCATTTCTCCTAAAACTGTCATACTATATCCAAAGTGTAATTGGGGAGGCCTATGTCCAGCAGTGGACGAATATGGGCTGATGATGATGGTATGAAAAATCATAAAAATACTCACAGACAAGTAGCGACCTTCAAGAAGCAAGGGTTGGTGTACACTTTCTGGTCGGTACCGCAGACGGGGTCAAGGTCAGCGGGACACTTGACCTTCATGCACCTGTTCATCTTGCCACGACACTTCTCCATATCGACCTTCTTGACTATCTTGCGGTTGCTGACGCTTCTGGAGATGTTTGAACAATTTTAGGATAAAGATATCAACACGTTAGTAGAATTGGTATTGTTATTAACCACAGTTCATAGAATTTGAGCAATCATTGATTTCTAACAAAGCACCGGCTTGGGTTAAATTTTCCTAAAAATTGCCTTTTCTTAAACAAACAACTCCCGTTATAAGGAAATTAATCTTGTTTCACAAAAAAATCAAGACACATGCACATGACATCCAAAAAAACTCTCGCGTGGAATAAACCTGCAACACATCGCGACCAGTGAATTTTGCCGCTTGACCAATGCCACTTAGCTATCCATCCAGTCGAGGCTATGATCGACATTAAGAAGTTTACGAACCCGCAGTTCAGCATCTTCATCTCACACTCGTTCCTGTACACCATCTCGTCGGAGCCGCAGACCAGCTTCTCCTTCTGACCGATGCAGTCTTTGGGACATGACTCTCCACCTGAAGTCCGCTCTTGAGACACGCAGAACGCCATCGGTACTTCGAATACGTGTTTACTGAAAGCAGAAATGGTGTTATTAAAAATTTGATGAATAGATTTATATTATGAAATATTAAGAACTCTGGTTGTTTCCGAAACTAGTCGGGTAATACCGATAAATACGCGTGAGTAAATAAACAGTTGCGTCATATAAAATTAAATACAAAAGATTCGATACGACCATTTTTAGACTTTATAAAAAGCTTAAAATCGGACCCCTATTACTAAGCCTCTGCAGTCTGTGCGCCCATCAGTCACCGGGCTGTCTCAAGAACCACTAGAATTATTAAACAATGGCTGGTTTGTTTTATTTCGTTTTGTTGTTTAACTTATCGTACGGAACCCTCAGTAACTTTTCGAACTCACACTTGACCGATTTTTATTTTACTTAATTTTGATTTCCAATAAATTATGGACTAACTTTCATTGTTACTGATAAATAGAACTTAACGTTTTACATAAGTTGTTGTTCTTATGGTAATTAGCCCTGACTGCTATAATAATATAGGAGGTTTGATTTACACTCAGGACAAATGAATGTGTGATGAACACGATCATTTGCTTTGCTTCTGAGTGTCTGGTCATTAAGGAATTCAGGCCTTGTATCTGGGGGTTTAACAAATAGCTTAAAGACACCCCACACATGATAAGTATGATAACGGTCCAATTGGATTCCAAAATCCCTAATAACATAAGACTTACAACATAAGAGTTACTCACCCGCAGTTGCTTGCCTTCATCCTACAAGCGTTGGCGTACAGTTTTCCGTCAGAGCCACAGGTCGGCCTGGCGACGCGCCAACACGACTCCCTGCAGTGCCGAGTTGTTTGACAATGCTTTTTGTTCGTTCGTACAACGCCTTGTCTGGAAAATCGTAGAAAAAGTTTATAATGCAATTGATTTATATTATGCTGACTTCATCGTCAATTGATGAAAATGTGTCAAATACTTTTTTCAAGTGTTTTGTGAGTCTGATACTATCCGGTTCCATCCCCAGGAGATGGGTGTCCAGTAGGATTCTTTCACCAAATTAAAAAAAGGTAACGCCAGGGCAGGGGACCTGCCTTCTTTTTGTTTTATTTTTTATTTGTTTGGTAGAAGTCCCATTAATTCATTAATTTCAGTATTTTAATTAATTATCCGTATATTTTTAGGAGTATAATGATTTTGTTCTTAGGTTTTGTGATCTAATAGAACTTACGGAACTCACAAATTTTAATGGTAGGTTAGGGTCGACCAAGTAGCATTTAACACACAAGGGCAAATATATGAACTATCCATGACATCAAAAGTACCAGGCCAACATAACCAAAAAGTAACCAACCCGCAAGTAAGGAGTTTCATCTGGCAGGTGCTCTTGTACACATTGCCGTCAGACCCACAGATGGGGCCATCGAGAGGGGCTTGGGAACAGTCCACGGGGCAGTTCTCTCGGTGAGCGCTGATGTTGTTACACGCCCCCAAGTGGGATAAACCGATGCCAACTCTGAAATTAGAAAATATAAATCATAAGACACGTTAAAATGGTTAATTAATAAAGACGCAGAATTTTCTTAGAAGGCAACGAATTGTAAGGTCCTTCAACTTCACACCTTTTTGTGAATAGAATTGATGTTATGTTTGTCGCTATATAAAGAGGATAAACTTCGAATATAATCATTAAGAAAAAATTACAACAGTGATTTAAATATGACTTAATTATGCAGGGAAATAAATGACATTTAAAAATGTCTTTCTTGCAAACGAGTAACACTGTTCAGACCAAGTGTAAAATCGGGCCTTGATCAACAAATAGAGAATGAACAGTTACATATAAATCTAGACCTTTTGCTGTAAAACATAAATATCCTATACTAGTCTCTAATCAAATGGGAGTTAAAGATTAGAATTGATTAAAAACATCTTTGGTATCCTCACCGGCAGATCTCAACCTGCAGCATACACCTGTTGAGGTAGGTCCTTCCATTTGTTCCGCAGACGGGATCCCTTTCGGAAGTACATCTGTGTTCGCACTTAGAACCTTGTGCGCGGGAGCATGACGTCTGATCTGGAGCTAGCCTGACTCCTGAAACATTTCAATATTGATATTGATCATTTGAGAAAATTCCATTGATACAAAAACAAACTAAGGATCATTGTTAAATGATGTAATAGTTACTATCAAAATAAGGATCATTTTTTTGTACCAAAATTTTTAAGTTAGTTATCCTACTACTATTATAAAGACGAAAGTTTGTAAGTATGGATGTATGGATGTTTGTTACTCTTTCACGTAAAAACTACTGAATGGATTTGAATGAAACTTTACCAGAATATAGCTTTTACATCAGAATAACACATAGGCTACAATTTTTGAGGTTTCTATGTGAGGTCGTAAAAAAACACATTTTTTGCGCTTACATTGCAAACGCTGACTGAATCCTACAAGATAGATAGAAGGCAGGTATAAATTATAACTTATATCTTCTAACCACGCGGACGAAGTCGCGGGCAACAGCTAGTATAAAATAAAAATGATAAAATAGAATTTTACCCCTTACGTGCGTTTTCAAAATAATGATTCCAGTCACCAGTCCAATCTTTTACTTCTATAGACAAAACTGGCAAAATCAGAACAAGCGTTCTTGGATCACACGAATGAGGATACGGATCAACACGTGGGGATCGGACCCGCGACACGACCCGCACATTATGTTTTTCGTGGTGGTACTTAGCTATACGACCAGTCAAAGCCGGTGACTACGACGGACTACTCTCATATTATCAACATCATTTAATCCATCATACCTTTTCCACAAGTCTTCTTCCTCATCTCACAGAGTGAGGGGTAAATGTATCCGTCGGTCGCGCAGACTGGCTCGCTCTGTAGCGACGGTCCACAGATCCTTGGGCACGTGGCGTCCCGAGCACCTTCGCACCATGAAGCGGCTGTAACAAGTATTATATGGTAAGTTAAGATCAAATAGCGTCGTGGTACGTGGACTGACAAATCAAAGATGAGTTCGATCACTAATACAGCCTTGGAAAGAAAACTGAATATAAAGTTATCATCAGTTGCTGAAAATAGTGTAAATAATCACTCTTAGGAAGCCGAAATGCTTTAAATTAAAGGTGTGTAAGAACAGCTGTGTTAGATGGACACATAGGCCTGTGTGTGCATCAATTACGCGGTAAGGTGAAGAGATTTAGATCGTTACATAGTGAAATGTGAAATAAATCTGAAGACTTTTTTAATCCTTTTGAGGAATTTAAATGGGTATAGACTTAAACCGGCTACGTATTATAGGACACAACACTGAATGTATCATGCTTAGTTTCTTTTTTTCAGATTTTAGGCTACAACTATAAATTATTGCAAGAAATAATACAATGAGGAAAAATAAAAAAAATATTTCAAAAGAAATATTGTCATCAACATTTATCCTCTATTCCTCAACAGCTCGGGTGCAGACAATAAAATAAAGGGCTGTTGGAATTCCCGAGATAGTTCGGTTAAACTGAATCTCTGCAGTACGGCAGTCAGATAAGGCGTCGCGAATAAAATATGCGGTGCAACCTGCAGGGCCACTAAACTAGCGGCTATGGTGAAATAATAGCCATTATGTCTATAAAAGGATAGACATAAATTCTAGTAGCTAGAAGGCGATCATCACTGAATTTAGAGGCACTAGATAATGAGTTTCAAGAAGTAGAGATTGCGAGGGTTAATAAATATCTCTTTATTAGCAATCTCTAAGTAATACGTGCCCGATGGTTACAAGAAATTCGTTATGTTGGATAGTGATAAATTTCAATGGGATCAGAAACAGAAAACAGATTTGACGAGCTTCTTTTCAATAGTAATACTGCGTTAAGATAAATAACTACTTTCCGTGCCGGACAGCGTGTTCGTTCATGCACGCCTCAAAGAGATTTCAGCAAGCTCGATGAAGCCCAATAGCTCAGTGCGTTTGTTTGTTCAAAAGAGTTACCGCTGCCCATGTACACAAAACGCAAAAAAGTGGGATTTTTATTAGTAAAGGTCAGGTCAATTCTACTCAACCCAAAGCAGGAAGCGTCATTTGATGATTTTCAATCCGGACAAATTAACTTCTTTTTAAAAATAAATAAGTACTAGATAAAAACTACTTTAAATTCTATTCAAATTCGTAGAACATAAATTTCGTTTACC
Source organism: Trichoplusia ni (assembly GCF_003590095.1). Classification (NCBI taxonomy): domain Eukaryota; kingdom Metazoa; phylum Arthropoda; class Insecta; order Lepidoptera; family Noctuidae; genus Trichoplusia; species Trichoplusia ni. Next base: position 3,622,681 of record NC_039482.1, on the reverse strand, counting down.
ATTAATTCAATAACACAGACGACACCAAAATAACCCGCAACCCGCAACCCATGAATCAACTCAAACCCGCTAACTTCGGAACCCCTCTGTTACCAAACGCCGCGGGCTGGCCAACGACTAGGCAAGTCCATTAGCACAAACCGCGGCCCAACAACCCGTACTTATCTCCCAGATAAAGCTTGTTGCATAAAAAACGTTCGGAGAAAAGGATTTGGTAATGTTCGGTCTATTATTCAAGATGATAATGATAGAGATTGTTGAATTATTGAAATATAAGGACATATCAGCAAAATGTTGTCAAATAATAGAGTATTTCGCAAAAAAACTGTTTAGTCGTCAGACAGATTTTCAAAAAATATCGGATACGTGTATTATTTTTTAATTTCGTGAACAAAATTGAAGGGGACACAGCGAAACAAAATCTCGTGTGACATCAGTCAGACTCTTTCCCCAATTACCATACATTTCATCATCTAAAGTGCTTTTAATTTGAGCTTATAATCTTCCTAACTTTTAAATGTGATGAAATGAAAAACACGTACTATTAAATATTTTCAGGTAAACTATATGACGAACTACTTATTTTTTTTTTTGTCAAAAACCGTTTTGTACAGAAAACATCATTTAGCTCCAAAGTATTGGAGTCTAATAATATACATAATATGCTTTTAATTTACGTTTTCTCTGATTCCAAGTCCATTTGGCTGGCCTGTTGGTCAAGTGGTTAGTGACCCTGACTGCTATACCGGAGGTCGTGGGTTCGATTCCCACCCAGGACAAATGTTTGTGTGATGAGCACGATCATTTGTTCTGTGTCTGGGTGTAATTTATCTATAATATGTATGTATTTAGAAATATATAAGTATGTTTATCAGTTGTCTAGTACTCATAACACAAGCTCTGCTTAATTTGAGACTAGATGGCGTTGTGTGAATATTGTCCAACATTATATATATATATTATATTATATTTAATTAAAAAAAAAGTACTAATTATGACACCAACCAATCAAAGCAATCTGACTCGTAATATTGTTCTCAAAACCAGTAGCAACTCATTTAATCTTACATCGGAATAGTCCACAATGAAATAGATCTTACGCCACGTACGCTCGCCCTTGAGGTCCAAATGGGTCACATCCCGATTGACGAGCCTGCAGTATGCAGCTGCAATACCAAGGGTCGTAACGAGGTCAAGTTCTTACTATTGAACTAGTATGTTCTAGAAACATCGAGAGTTAAATATTGTGCCACAAGATTAGAATTTAAAGAGATGTAGTTCAAAAATAAAGATGATGATTTATTTTTATCTTTGTCATTTTGTTGCTTGATGCAATTACTAATTTAATTTATTTTATATATATTTATTACATATATTTTTAAAACATGTAAAGAAGAAATAAAGCATTTATTCTCAGTTATGGCAAAACAAAATAACATCTGTAGGTGCATTTTCTCCTAGGTTTTATGGCCATAGTTAAAAAAAATGGATTTAAAGAAATATAGAAATATCCTTTCCTTTATTACTTGACCTATGAACATGAAATCTATGTCTATACCCCACACAATCCTAAAGAAAAGGGTGAACAGAAGTTTTAATTAAAACTCCATGAATCATGATAAAGAACAATTAAAAAAAACTGAATGAGAGTTAATTGAAAATAGCACAGCCGTTCATTGCCAATTATTTCTTTAATAAATAGCCGTCAGCGAGTACTAGGCCATCATAAGCACTGAGCAGTATACTTTTATTAGTTATCAAATAATTTGTATACAGCTTCATCAGTCTAGCAGATGCGTATAAAAACAAGTCTGAGAAGTGGAGCAACTCTTAATTATTATGCGCCTTTGTCCGTTTATTATACGTTGTTCGATTTACAATCACGTTTATGATACCCTAGTAAGCAGTTATAAAAGTTTTTGCACCGTCATTGTGAAGTAAGAATTAGGTTAATAAGTCATCGCATGTAGGTATAAAAATTCTATTTTTATCCAGATTCAAATAATTGAATTAAATACTAAACTCTTAACGATCAGCAAGAGGGATAAATTCATAAAAGTTAAAGAAATAACGAAAAATAACCGACATCTAATTGCAGTTACGACTTCGTAAAAGCGAAATAAATGACGGTTCTAATTGGTTATATAAAAGCCGCATAAAATAATACTTGATTTGTACTGGATGTACTAGACAGTATAACATAAAAGCAAGGTGGTCTCAAGTCGATATATCTTGCAATTAGTTTCTCAGCTGTTCGCACTTATGAAATTAAATGAATATTTCTATGGCCGACGGTTTCATAAATATTCAAATCTTGTTCACCGAGAACCACTAGTTTGGAAGCATATATAGGCGAAATCAAAGTTCTTCAATCGAACGCCAACCATATAATAATTGATTGATTGACTTTATCCTTGTATCGACGGGATTTTCATAAACTTTCATGTCACTTACATAAAGATACCAAACCTCTAATTTTGGTTAAAAATTAAATAGACAATCAATAACGTAGAAATACAGTTCGGAAAATGAAATGATTTAGGATAATATTAATTTAAAGATCATTCAACAATGATGACAAATAAGAAGTAACTATATTTCAAATACGGTTTAAAATTTGGAAATTATATTTTGAGCTGGGAATCTAAGCTAGTTTTGATAGTCAAGTCAAGATAGTCAAATCAAGTCAAGTCAAGTGATAATAATAACAGTATTTTATGCAGTCATACATCCAGTATCTGTATCAAACAATACTTATTTATGGATTGATCCTCGAAATATTTAAAATCAGCAAGCATAATCTTTACCAAATCAAAAACCGCGTGGGAAGCAATGCGGTATTTATTTAACGACAATCTCAAACGCTCAAAATAAAGTAAAATAAAGATATGTAGATAAAAGATCATGAGACTGTCAATTTTCCTTTAGAATACTTGCAAAATTTCCAAAGAAAAGTATCAAAATAAAAGCATAATTTCCGAAAATCACAACAAGGAAATCTCACTTAGACCCCTCCCCCCAAACATGAAATATCGAAACCAATCAACCATGTTAATTAAAAATTCTCAACGAATTATCTACAAATGAAACCCAGACATTTAGCCTTCGATTTTCAGATTTATTAACTAACGGTCCTGACAGGAGAGATGAGTGGGTCATTTTTCAGACCATTAATTCTGTAGCTTCAAAATGGGTTCGGGAAGTCGTGAAGAGCCATATTTCATTTGCAGAACTGACCCAGTTCTGGTGGATTTGTCATGTCTGTTGATGGGTATGAGAATTTTATACTTCCCAGTGAAATTGCTTGTTTGAAGGGATTATTAATAATTCTAGTTTACCCGCTTCTGTTTTTTTCCAAATTTTCATCTTTTGCGATATAACCTAGTATTCCGCATATTTGAAAAAACCTATATTGACATTTGATAAAAAATCAGAATATTTCTTTAATTGCAAAAAGTGCCTAAGCTTTAAGAAGAGTTACTCTTAAATAAACTCTGTTTTCAGTTATCTTAATTCTTACAGTAGATACTAATATTAAAATTAATAAAGAATTCACAGCATAATCTGTTCAGTGCTTTTTGCAAATATTAAATAGTTAATATAATCATTAAAGTACGCAAGAAAAGCCACATTATTCCATAAAACAAAAATTCTCATACCGGTTTATAAGCAAAACTATACCAAAGAATTTCATGATTAAGATCTAGCACTATGCAAATAAATATAGCAGTTACTTCAAGCGATATGAGAGCGATGCAAGAAAAATAACAAAGACCGGTCAAATGCGAGTCTGACACTGAGGGTTCTGTACAAATTAATACTATAAAGAAAAAAAAATCAAAAAAGTCTGGTAACTTAAATGTCATATTTGGGACGGTAACACCCTGGATTCTAAAATTTATTATTTGTTAGTAACAACAAAAATACACCATATGCGAAAATTTCGATTGTCTTGGTATCAAGATTCAAAAAAATAAACAGCTTTGTGACAAACAGACATAGAGCTGAGATATAGTAATAAGGTTAGGATTTCCAGGATACAGAACGCTGAAAATACAACGGCCACCTGATCGCACCTAACAAGGGATAAATATAACCGCATGTATAAAGTAATAAAACAGGATTATTGTACAGTAAGCGTAACAACAGTAGTACGAGGCAAACGAGTTCAGGCAACCCGTTTTATAAATCCAGACAAAAGTAGGAAGATCAATCAGTTTAGTCTATTTATAGACGAAGAAGATCTGTTAAGCTTGGAGGTATGAGATTCCTAAGTATTTAATGCAGGAGAAAAAAAGGCAACGAAAAGTGATTTTTAATTTTAGAAGAAGGTGATATTGAATTATTCGGAATGGTTTGATAGGTATTTTTTAATTTTGGCAAAATTTTGGCAACTAGCTAAGCTTTAGCAGTGGAATACATAATTGAGGATATTTTTTTAAATCCGTGATGATTCTTTTAAAAACATAATGTCTTTTAAAAGCCTAGTCGGGGTAAAAACTAAATAAGTCATGTCATACAAAAGTAATCACGCAAACTTTATTAAGATTTTTACCATTTCGTTGGAAAAATAGTAAGTAATTTTTTTCTCAGTTTTCAACTCGAAAAATTTTAATATAAGTCCCAAGGGTATGAATGGCGTTCAAAAATGTGAATATACTCTCATACCCCTTTTTATACAGCCAAGGATTTTTTCCGTATCGTGGTGGTTTCAACACAAATGCACTAGACCCAATCTCAGAACAAGCATTTGTGGAACACACAAGTTCCTATACCATTCCGATATGCGTGCAATATTCACATAGAACCCATAGAATTGAAATTTCCTATACAAGAGACCCGTTGCTCTGTGACTAAAACCTTCCCAAGAAATGAATGTTTGTTAGTTTCATGTAAACATCACTAATACAAGACATTAGTAAGTGGTAATTACTTTCAATTTTTCGATACACAACCGGTCAGAGACAGGTTGTTAAGATTTACAGTTGACAACGCAGTGGGTATGACTACGTCCTAAAATGGACCTTATGCGTTGGGAATAGAAGTGAATGGAGAAGTTGAGGTTGTGTAGTATATTGTAAAGTCTTGATTTCTAATCACTCTCTTATGTGGAAAGTGAGTGTTTGCAGATGAATACTAATACTTTTGAGGCGTTTTACTGTGGGAATTAGGTTCTGCTAGATTTCTATGGGGTTTTTCAGATAAGTACCTAAGGTTAAATGCTTTTGAATTGATGTGGTGTGAGAAACATACTCAAGTGGATTTTCGTAGTTTAATTCCTTACAGAGAATGCACTTTTCTTTCTTTCTTGGAACGCTTTCGGAGCTTAAGTGTGATTGTGATTTCGTTCGGGTGTAACCATGGGAAGAGGTTTTAATACTTAACAAGCTTTTGAGCAATTGCATATTTCCGGCCTTACTGTCAAATACTGAAATCAAAGATTTGATATTCTATAGGATAAAAAATATAAGTAGTTAAAAAATTACCTAAACAATGATACACTGACAAACCGGTCAAGTTCAATTCGGACTCGTAACACTGAGGGTTCCGTACAAACCACTAAATAAAACAAGTTTATGTATAATCTTATCAAGCCAATTTATTAGCCTTCGTGCTCATTTTCACGTTATATTGAATTAAATATATTCTGTACTCAGAACCAATATAGACCATTTAAATACACACCTAAATACCAATTCATTTCAAAATATGTATCGAGTACTAGGAAACCATAACCCACAGTTATGTTAATTCTAGGAACAAACCAAACAAATCTGCGTATCAAAACAAGGACAGCAACAATCCATTATGTCAGTAAGCGATGACATCACAACTAAGTCCCGTTGTACCAGGACTCCAGAAATTGCTGAATAGCGTAAATTACCATTTTCGCGAACAATACTGGGGTCTTTCACCTTGGGCGCGTGCATCACATTTAAAGCGCGCGGAGATTTGAATTTAAGCGAACGTTGTGGACTTGCAGCGCATGTAGTCGCCCACGGCTGGCGCGTTGCATGACGATATCGTAGGGTTGGCGGGTTTTTAAAAGTTGTTTAATTGTTTTAAGACATCAGTGTGAAACGGTGAAGGAAAGTGTCGTTAGAAATCTTAATATTGAAATCGCCGAGCAATCTCGGTGGTGAATGCTCAATCGT